>NW_016805589.1:3200978-3210582 GCF_001698545.2 Rhinopithecus bieti
AAAAAAAAAAAAAAAAAAAAATTCGTTTTATTATTTTGTGTGTGTCCTGCTTTATATTTATGGAGAAACTAAGGACTAGATAGTTGAGAAAGATTAGTTAAGATTTTCAGTTTGCTTGGGTATGGATGAATTTTGGATATTTTATTACAGTCTAAAGTTTCGTAAGTTTATTAGGTCATATATTTCTACAGGGAAAAGTTCTCATTGTAAGGCAAACAGAAAAATTCATACCTTCATGACCATTCAACTCATTTTTTTTAAAGATTCATAGTTTAATGGTCAATAAAACATGATCCAGTTGTGATGCAAAACAAAACAAAACAAAAGTGAATTTCTTGCATTGAAATATCACCAAAAGTCCATAACAACAGACTTGAGAGACGCTAGCTATTTTTGCCTAGAAGTTGAATTTGGAAATTCAAACAGCTTGACACCAACTTGAACTTTGAAACATTCTCGGGGTCTCTTAACAAACAGCTGTGAAAAATATGTGAGCAGCTGAGTGCCTGAGCATTTATTAATCCCAAACAAATGGGCACACTAGGAAAGGAAATGTAAAGTAACTTCCCAAGTGTGTAAATTTGAAAGTTTGTAAAATTTTTTGAACTAATTATTTTTCTGTTGCCAATACACATTTTGGTGCACTTGAAACTACAAAATTTTCACTGAATAGCAGGACAAATTAATTGAATCTCTAGGTCATTCTGGTGCTTTGAATATAAAGAGTTTAAATTTTCAACTATATAACTTATCATTGTGGTAGTAGTTAAGCCATCCAATTTAGAGAAAAATTGTTATACTTTTCTCAAGAGGAAATGCTGCACCCTAACTAGATGAAGCCTTGGGATAATCTCTAATTGAAAGAGTTTCTACTAATGTCACTATAGTTTGGATGACTGTCTGCTATTACTTTCCAGGAGCTAAGGTTTATCTCTCCATAAAAGCAATGCCCTTGGGTCCCCTGTATGGCCATATAAAAGTGAACCAACTGCTTTTTTTTTTTTTTTTTTTTTTTTGAAACAGAGTCACTCTGTCGCCCAGGCTGGAATGCAATGGTGCCATCTCGGCTCACTGCTGCAAGATCCGCCTCTTGGGTTCATGCCATTCTCCTGCCTCAGCCTCCCGAGTAGCTGGGATTACAGGCACCTGCCACCACGCCCAGCTAATTTTTTGTTTCTTTTTTTTAGTAGAAACAGGATTTCACCATGTTCTCCAGGCTAGTCTCGAACTCCTGACCTCAAGTGATTCGCCCGCTTGGGTCTCCCAAAGTGCTGGGATTACAGGCGTGAGCCACTGTGCACAGTCTACTGTTTTAAAGTATGAGGACGTCTTAGGGCAAAATTATATTTGAATTAGGAAATTATATGTCCTCAATTTAGTATCAGTTGGAGTTTTTAGTTCAAACCAGAGGTCTCTTGTACCTTTGTGTTCATAATGAAGACTTTTCTCTCTGGGATTTAGGTCCACCCTTCTTGGGTTGACACGTTTCTGAAAACTTACTTGGATCTTGCATACAGAGTAACTTGCATGAAATTCTCCTTTCCTGGGCACATAATCATACTGTTTAGATGCCAAGGCCTACATCTGTTTTGAAAGCCATTTCAATTGGCTGCTCCAAATAGCTCTAGGACTTAACTTCTCTTCATGAATCATTCTGTCTTTTCAAATCCTCCAGATTGGTTTCTTCAAGTTTCAAACTTCAACTCAACAAACATTTACTGTGGTCCTTCCATACTAGTGACAACATTAGAAATAAAAGCTAGATAGAATCTTGGTCTCTGCTCTTATTCTGATCTCTCTGTCTGAGGGGAACTGCCATGAAATCGAGTAACTACTACACCATGGTTAAGTGCTATGAGAGTTGGTTGAAAGGAACAAAGAGAAGAACCAGTAACCACATTGAATATTAGGCTCTATCACTTCCTTACTAGCCTTCTGCCTTGCATAGGCTGTGGAATTTCCCTGAACCTCAGTTACTTCTTCTGTAAAACTAGAATATGCATGTGACATGCCACATAGGATTATTGTGAGGACTAAATGAGATGGCCAAAGTACACCTCTTATCATGGTGCTTAGAGTATAGGCATTTGCCATTAATGCTCAACTACTGTTATTATAATCATATAATGCTTGTGATTTACCAAAGTGTATTTATGTATTAGAAAATTTTTATTTTTTATTTTTTTTATTTTTATTTTTATTATACTTTAAGTTCTAGGGTACATGTGCATAACTTGCAGGTTTGTTACATATGTATATTTGTGCCATGTTGGTGTGCTGCACCCATCAACTCGTCAGCACCCATCAATTCATCATTTATATCATGTATAACTCCCCAATGCAATCCCTCAGCCCTCCCCCCTCCCCATGATAGGCCCCAGTGTGTGATGTTCCCCTTCCCGAGTCCAAGTGATCTCATTGTTCAGTTCCCACCTATGAGTGAGAACATGCGGTGTTTGGTTTTCTCTTAAGGGACTGCAGAAATAATGTAGTTCAATAATAGACACCTACATCAGTCAGGGTCTAGTGAGACAGAAAACTCTCCAGTTGTTTGAACAAGAAATAATTTAATACAAAGAAATGTTAACTAGATCTAAAGTTGTCGATTATGTAACCAAAAAGAAAAAACTTAGAGGTAGCAATTATAGGGCTGAAGGCCCAAAAGGAAGACACTGGAATGATGACAATTTAGAAGCATGGAGGAGGGGTCCCAGAGCTGTAGCTCAGAAGAAGCACTCTATGGAGCTAGTTTTAGATTTCTGAGGAGGAGGCATTGGCCGGCCAGTGCTTGGGCTGATGTACTTACGGGGGTGCAATGAAGCTGGTGCTACATATGTTGAAAAACTGCATATTGGATTCAGCTGCTGCTATTGGGAGGCCTGTGGCTGCCAAGGCAAAGATCCCAGTGCTGAACAACACACACAGGGGCAGGAGAGAAAGAATGCTACCTAGCTTCCTGCGTCCAGTTCTTGCAAGAACTGGCTGTATCTTGACCTAAAGTTCAAGTCAAACCCGTGTCTTTAAAAGAAATTCTCCATTCTTATTTAAGCCAATGAGAATCTCTATTACTTGGGGAAAAAAGTTTTAACTAATACACATTTTGTGAATCAAAATAACAAACGCCTTTCTGGAATGCAATGTACCTTTTACTACAACACCGACCTCAATGTGACCATATCTTTTAAAAGTCCACACTAAGAGTTGCAGGTAGCTCAGAGAACATGGGTTAAAGTTTTGCTTATATAAATTCATCTATGACTCCAGATATTCCCTGTGCATTTTACTGGGATCCGTTGATACAGCTCCCTGCTTTTGGAATTTTTTCACTGCTTCCGAGTGCACTGTGTGTGTAAATCTGTGCGGAATGGCCAAAGCAATTTGGAAAGAATGACTGTTGACAACTTTTAGTTCCACCTCATACTCATAGGCCTGGTCAAAGGAAATCTCTAATTTCTCAAAGTGAATTACAGCTCTCCTGAAGTGAGTGAGCTAACGAAATATGTTCATTTTGCGTGTCAAGTTTGGTGGTGTGGTTCATTTCAACGGACACTTCAGTGCATCTAACAGTTTCAGTATCATGATTATGAGCTCTCTCTGGTGCCAAAAATGCCTGGAAAAGCCTGTTGTATATGAGTAGTGCAAGTCATGAGTGTTCATCTGAAAATTGTTTTGAGTAGAAAAATGATGTTTCCCCATCCCATCTAGAACAATTATTTTGGATAACGTAAAGGCAGAATTTGCTGTTCGACACAATATGTTTGGCACTGCAGGAGATAATTGGAAGAGAAGCTAGCAAACAATGAATGGGGAAAAATAAGCAAAATAGCAGGATAGGGTCGTACCTAAGCTTTTATTTTTGGGGGGTGTCTTAATGATTTTCTGATCCAGATTTGTCCAAGTTTCAGGGTAGGCATGGTTGAATGATGAGGAGAAACAGAGAAAAGAGGGCTTAAGCTCAATTAAAATCAAACACTTGGCACAGCACCAGCATATACTTGAATGAACATTTTCCCCTTATTTATTGTTGTGTGTGTGTGTGTGTGTGTAATTTTGTAGCTACAGCCACACACACCAACTGTCAGTTCAGAATATCTTATAGGCACTTTCGGTTCATGTGTTAGGAGGTGCACAGTTTACCATCATGTTATTTGTGTGGTGCTGACTCATAGCACATGGGTAGGCTATTCTGAGTTTTAATCTTGCCTGGATATATCCTTTAAAAATACATCTTCATTCATTTGTATGAGCCAAAGTATTTGCAACTAATTTCTTTTCCTTCTGTGCCCTATTACATTTCACTGCATGACAAGCATTTTTAAAGCATTTAGAGGAAAGTGCAATGATGACATAAAAAAGCCTTTAATTGGATCTGGATGGAAGTCTCTTGCTATATTAGAAGGCTTAGTTGTATAATACTAAAAATTGTACAAATTGTACAAGTCTGGAGGCAAAGAATTTGTGGTGTTTGTGTAGGTTTGTTCCTGAGCTAGCGTGATGCAAGAGTTTTGTAAGGACTTCCTAGGTGTCCTTCTGCTTCTAACACCCTAAAACCCCTCAATCCCAGGTGTCAACTTTGTGTGTCACCCAAAGTTATGTTCCAAGATGGTGACTTCTTATGGCTTTGGGTTAATGAAACAGGACTCCCAATTATATCATACAGAGATGGAGCTAGGACTTAAGAGTGATGGGTTAGGTACATTGACTTAGAATCCAAAAATGGACAAGGCAGAGAAACCCAAAATGGAGTAGCTAATTTCTATTGAGCACAATCAATATGCCAGGCACTATTCTACATGCCTCACATGTATGAGTTCATTTAGCCCATCCAAAAACGATTATTATGGCCACTTTCGGATGAGAAAACTGAGTCAGAGGTAAGAAAGTTGCCAGAAGTCATGCAATTACTAAGAGCCAGAGATGATTTAAATCCAAGCAGTTGAATCTAGAGCTCACCTTTCTAACCACTGGATTCTACCACTGCCCAAAGGGCTCTTCAAAGCCCTGGACCATCATGTGGGGACTCCTAGAAGTCTTAGTGCTTAGAAGTCTTCCCAACTGTGCCAAAGCAGATTAGTTAATATTATCATGGCTCAATTGTCTCCTACTTTATAGATCTTATCATAATGGTAATGAGATAATTATGTAAGTAATTACTCATTTAATGTGTGTTTCCCTGCCAGACTGTAATTAGCCTAAGAGCAGACACAAGATTTGTAAGCTTAGTCCTGCATTCCTAGGCCCTAGGTTCTAATCCAACACATCAAATGCATTCAATAAATTCTTGTTGAAATAATATAAATGACTGATTATTATATTAATGATCTATTACTGAATAACAAATTATCCCAAAATACAATGGCTTTAAACAACAAACACTTATTATATCACAGTGTCTGTGGGCTGGGAGTTCAGGACTGGCTTAGCTAGATGCTTCTGGCTTGGGGTCCCTCATAAAGTTGCAGTCAAGGTGTCATCTGGGGATGCTGTCATCTGAGCCCTTGGTGGGGGCTATAAGATGGCTCATTCACATGGCAGGATGCCTCAGTTCCTTGCCGCATGGTCCTGTCCATAGAATATCTTCACAGGGTATTCTCATGACATGGCAGATAGCTTCCTGGGGAAAGCAGAAAGGCAGCCACAATGCTTTTTATGACCTTAAAGTTACACAGTGTCACTTCTACCATATTCTATTCATTCAAATCAAGTCTTAGTCTAACCTACACTCAAGAGGAAGGGAATTACACTCCCCTCCCTCTTTTGAAGAGAAACACATTAAATAATGGGTGGCCATATTTTAATATCACCATACCTTCTTACTTTATTTTACATAGGTGATATTTCAGCATGCAGGAATGAGGCTCCTACAAGGAGAATTTTCTACTTAAAGAATAAGTATAAATTAAGGACATGGAGGTAGGGAAGCAAGATTTGTTGGAGAACAACAAGTATCCTAGATTAGAAGGTAGAGGAAGGGTATAGGAATAGGGAAGAGAAGGAAAATAAAATGGGAAGAGCAAGGGGAATGTGAATAATTTTTAGTTGCCATGGTGAACAAAGGAAAGCAGTGAAATGACATGATTAGAAGGGACATTCCTTTAGGAATATTTATCTGAGAATGTGGAAACAAGCAATGGAGACTGAAATCCGAAATCATTAGGAGGCCACTGTCTTTGCAGCAGATCTCCAGGACCTTAGCTTGAACAGAACAGTGGGAGTAGAAAGCAGACAACAGATCCTACAATGCTTGGTTGGCTAATTAAATAAGGAATGAGCCCAGAAGGAGCTGCCAAAGGTGACATAACTTTTTGGATTTCGGTGGTGGTATGCAATCAAAAAGGAAATAAGGAGGACCAGGGGACAGTGGTATGACTTTTGCAAGCAGATCCCGTATGATGAGAAAGAATCCCAGGATATTGACTGTATGCTTTCCTAGATAGATAACCGTGACATTGGATTTCATCTGTTAACCCTGGGTTGTGGTAGGATGTCCAAGGACATCCAAGGGTTAGAAGCCTAGAAATGTGACAATTAGAAATGTGGGTTTGGAGGTCATGAGAGAGGTCAGACTTAAAGACGAGCCCTACTGTCCATAAAAGTGAACACATAGGCAAAACCTCCTGGAGCCAAACATGTTACTGGGCAGTGTCAGGATTTCTGCTACTTACTTGTAATATGAGTTCTGCAGCTACAAGCACATCATGTTAATGCTATGACTTGCCTTTTAAAACTCATTTTCTTTAAAGAATTATTCGGTAGAAAAGTGCTCAGGCAGCTATTTCAGTTCTGGTTAGTGTCACTGTATTAGATTTTTATTGCTGCTATAACAAATTACCACAAATTTAGTGGCTTAAAATGAAACTAGTTTATCTCTAACTTCCCAAGTTCTGGAGGTTAGAAGTCCAAAATCAGTTTCACTGTGCTAAAGACAAGGTGTCTGCTGGCTTGCTTCTTCAGGAGTCTTTGAGGGGAGAATCTTCCTTACCTTTTCCACCTTCTAGTTGCCACCTATATTCTTTGGTCTGTGATCCCCCCTTCCTCTACCTTCAGTGAGCGTTGTTCCAATCTCTGCTTCCATTAGTACATGGCCTCCTCTGACGCTGATGCCTCCTGCATCCCTCTTTGAAGAACTGCTGTGTTTGCATTGCTTCCACTTGCATAATCCAGGATAATCTCCCCATCTCAAGGTCCTTCACTTAATCACACATGCTAAGTCCCTCTTTCTGTATTAGGTAACATTCACTGATTCTGGCAATTAGGATATGGACCTATCTGAGAGGCCACTATTCAACCAAAAGTCAGTTGGGTCCGAATATACTCTATGTGCTTCCAAATTCCCAATGTCCACTTGAACACACACAACTTATGTGAAGTTTGTAAATATCCCTTCTTCCACACTCGCAGCTTCAAGAGGTTTTATGGATTTCATCATCATCATCATCATCATCATCATCATCATCATCATCATGACGATTCTAGAAAGGCCTTCGGTATCATCACAGAGCTACATGGTCTAAAGAGATCTCAAATTTCAGCCAGTCCAGCACCAGTTGAGTATTTATATTTGTTGGTCTTCAGATCTGAAGATGGAAAATGAAGCACTTAAATTTACTTCTAAATTTCTCCATCAATTTGTCTTCCTTATGTGCAATTGATTCCTTGGCAACCCACTCTATTCTCCATGATTTCTCTTTCTTTAGCAAAGAGTATGTCTAGCAAATTTCTAACATAATGTATTAGAAGGGTTCAACATCCTGATCAGAACAACAGACATAAATTTCCTACAATGATTAGCCAAAGTTTGAAGTCTCTTTAGACCCTCAGCTTCTATGATTCTGTTAAAGGTTTTCTTAAAATGATTTTGATGTGAATGCCAATATGATATAAATGTATCATATTTCACTAGAAACGATTTCATCTTTAAAATGAAATGTATTTTATTTTAAAATAAAACCTGCTGAAGTGTAAATCACTGTATTATTGCTCACTGTTGAACTGAGGTTGCAATCCTTGATCATATAGTTTGTGAATAATTTTCAGTGATCAATATTTTCAGGTGTCAGGAGTATGAAAGAAAGATCTGGGATTTACAGTTGAACAAATCTGGTTTCAAATTTTAGCAATGCAGTCAAGTTATAGGCAAGTAGGTTAAATTCCCTGAGTCTTTGCTTCTTTATTGGAGAAATGGGAGTAGTAATACCCACAACTACAAGAACTAGGGGATTAGAAGTGATAATGATGTAAAGTACCTAGTACTGCTCAGCACGTAGTAGACACTCAATAAATGCTAATCCCAGTCACTCAACTAGCGCTTATCTTCTATGTGTCAGGAACTGGACTTGGTGACTTGGCACTAATTCTTTACTCCTTCCTCTTCATACTTATCACCACGTATACAACAGAAGAAAAATGTCTTTAACTTGACATTCCAGATCCCTGACAAACTGTGTTTACGTCCGTAATTAAAAAAATAATAATTACAAAATATGTTAATGATGAGCAGGATTATAATTATAATGTGAAGGATGATTATTCATTAGCTTAGTAAGTCTCCATGTTTACTGACAGCTGTTATTATATAAAATTATAAACTGTAAGGAAGAAAAGGCTAAAATGGTTATGTATGACTGGTTCATTCAGTTAGGCAATAAGAATTATTATAATCCATGAATTCATAGGTCAAAGATGTGCTCATTGTTGAAACAGAAAAACATGATTAAAATCCAGTCTTCATTGTATAGTTATTGTAAATAAATTTGTTACAATTTTCAGGTACACTATTACCAAGGTTGCCTTCTTTTGTTATTTGTGACTAAAACAAATTAACCAAAAATGAATTTAAAACATTTGTTTTCTTCATTTATTTAAACTTTCTGAAATATTTTATGCTCCATACAGGGTGTATTAGTCCATTCTCCCGTTGCTAAAAGGACATAACCAAGACTGGGTAATTTATAAAGGAAAGAGCTTTAATTGACTTGTGTTTCCACAGTACTGGGGAGATCTCAGGAAACTTACAATCATGGCAGAAGGGGAAGCAAACGCATCCTTCTTCACATGGCGGCAGGAAGAAGAATGAGTGCCAAGCAAAGGTGAAACCCCTAATAAAACCATCAGATCTCCTGAGAACTCACTCACTATCACAAGGAAGGTATGGGGGAAACCACTCCCATGATTCAATTATCCCCACTCAGTCCTGCCCTTGACATGTGGGGATTATTACAATTCACGTGGAGATTATTACAATTCACTGGGGGATTGTTACGATTCACCTGGGGATTATTACAATTCAAGGTGAGATCTGGGTGGGGGCAGAGAGCCAAACCATATCAAAGGGATGGAAAGTAGATTGTTGGTCTCAACATTGTGTTCCTCCATCTTGGGTCTGGACAGCAAATGCACAACATCATCATGTCCCTCAATACCAGAAATGTACAGGGAGTGTACGGTTTTGAAATTTCTTAAGTTTAACTGTGTGTCCGAACTGCCAATGTAAGTTATAAACTCAGTAGTGATACAAAAGTTACCTCTCCATCTGCCTTTTCCTTTGGATTTTAAAAATATTCTCTCTAAAATTGCTTTCCCCTTATACCAAAGATACATCTAT
>NW_016805589.1:3213146-3229629 GCF_001698545.2 Rhinopithecus bieti
TATATATATGTGATCCATAAGATATTTTGGATTCTGAATAATCAATTTTTATTTCACCTTGCTTAGTTGGAAGACAGTCTGAAGTTCAGTCACTGATTAGAAAAAAATGGAAGAAGAGAACAAGGGCACAGCCAGACCCCCTTTGTGTAGCAAAATACACGTAGTTTTGTGGACATGAAGCCGAGGATGTGGAGATTGAATCTTTCATTATACTAGGGTGTGTTAGTTAAAGCATTTAACTTGAGTGTTTATTTTTTACCCCTCTGGAATTATATGACACTTAAAGCTTTAATGAAATTTCAGCCCATGACACTAATGGGATAGTTTTATTAATAAAGAAATTGAGGATAAATAGAATTCAAAATCAAGAGTGTGATAGGTTAACGGCAGATGGAATATAAATTCATTGAACTATTAGTGCAAGCCAAGTAAATTTGTATGCCTTAAATCTCAATTCAGAAATGAATACCAGGGATATTTTGCTACTTCCATTGTGTTTACTTGTCAATATCAAAAGATTTTTCTTAATGCAAGTGATAGCTTGTTAGTACTTCCTGTGGATTGTATCTAGCATGGCTGTATTAATTTGTTGCATATCTTCTCATGGAGATGTTAAACTACTATTAAGTGTGACAATGCTCTCAGTAATGAGGCTTTGGGATTAACCAGTGATAAGGGTGGAGAGGAAGCATCATTTATCTTGACATTTTTCCTTCCAGTAACTTGAATGGCATATATATTGATTTAAATTTTCCTAGTTGTTATTCTTAGGATTAAAAAATGTAGTTATTAACATTATGAATGAAACTTTATGTATTATGTTCCCTCATAAAAATGCAGGAATTCACTCATTTGTCTACACCCCCTAATATCCTTCATCTTTCATTCTCTGTGTATTCTTGGAGTTGTGACAGAGTACAAACTAGTAACAACTATTTACTAATTTATTACTGTAAAATATTTTTTAGTATCACATATTTTCATTTTCAAGAATTATCACATTTTCATCCTGTTTTGTAATAATATTCAAAATAATTATATAATGAAAATGGAAAAATATATGAGCAATTCTATATTGAAATGACATGAATCTTCCATATTAACCTTTTATTAAATGAATTATTCATTCTTGGGCTTTTTATTTTGATTTATCTTTTTTGGTCCTGAAGACCTTTGTCTTCAGAAACCTGAGGCGTTTGTTTTATTATTTTAATTTATCATTTTATCTTTGAACATTTTTGTCTTATTATTTGACTTTTAGTGTTGTATAGAAGACCTTTAAGGCCAAGCTGAAATTTTTCCCTTTATAAAGCAATCCTCCTCCTGTAAAACCCAACTCTCTCTGGTTGACTCTTGTGGAAAATCATCTTTACTTTTTGTAATTCCACTGTGTGAACAGGATATGTCTAAGTGCTGCTCTCATTTTAACAAATTATCTTGCTACATGATGAATATATTTGATCTGCAAATTCAGATCTTCATCTCAGGACATATTTTTCTTTTGTATCTAATTTTTCTTTTGATTTCATGTGTTTCTCTCTCATTTTCACCAGTCTTCTAAATCGAGGAGAGTGTTTCAATCTTTTTATTTACATAACTAAGTCTGTTTTTACCATACTCTACAGTTTACTGATTATAATACAGTTTAAAGTTTAGTTTTAGTAATATTAGTTTCTTCATTTTTTTCACTATCTATCAAGTTTTCTTTATTTTTCAGTATAAGACTATCATATAATCTTTTTTCTTTATCTCAGAGCCTGTTCTATTGGATTTTATTATGAGCACAAAACAGGTGCTATCTGAACTTTATTTCTGTTTTGATGTAGTGTTTTCATTTCAGGTGGATGCTGTTTATTTCTAGTTTACAATGTTATCTATCTTTATTTTGTTTTTATAGATTCTGTATTGTTTATCTACCCTTGAACATGAACATGAGATTGATTTAGGTCTGGCATTGAGTCTAAAACTGTTGGGCAGATTCTGCATGGATCTTCTGATATGCGTACACCATATGAAGATATTTTCTAAATGTTGAAGTTGGAGTCTGAGCTGGTACAAGTTTCCGTGGTTAGTTCAGTGATACCCTCCGCTAGTTGTGAAAGGAGAAAGATTTAGGACTGCCAACAGGTTTAGAAGAACCACTTTATCTCTGGGTCATTTCTTCCCTGCTTTTGGAGAGGAAGTGGGACCAGGAGGCCGCTTTCCATGTGTGTGTTAAGGTTTTGCCTAGCTTTCACTCTCTGTACTCCATGGGTCTGCGTCTGCTCTCTCTGCTGCTGTGCATGTTCTTGGAAGAACTTCACCACATTAAGGTGATGCCAGTCAATCTGGGTATTTCCCTTAATGGGGGTCACACTTATTTTTAACTCCTCACCCAAGACAGCTGCTTGGAAAGCTTGTCATCCATGGTGGCAAAGTGGTTTCTAATGGCAAATTCTCTATTTCTTCTCTTTCCCACCACTGGGAAGAAGAAATCGAATCCAAACCCCTCTTCCTCTATTTAGAGCAAGCTTGTCCAATCCACAGCCCGTGAGCCGCATGCAGCCCAGGATGGCTTTGCATGAGGCCCAACACAATTTTGTGAACTTTCTTAAAACATCATGAGTTTTTTGTTTTTTGTTTGTTTGTTTTTGCTCATTGGTTACTGTGCTAGTATATTTGTGGCCTAAGACAATTCTTCTTCCTGTGTGGCCCAGGGATGCCAAAAGATTGCACACCCCCGATTTAGAGGCTGTGGATGGATTCTGCCTCTTTACTTAATACATATTCATTACATTTAATTGTTGTTGAATTGCCTCTCTTAAAATTAGAGTGACATCCTCCCCCCAAGAAAAAAAGACCATAGAAAGTGCCCAGAAATACAGCTTTTGCAAAATGACACTTCTGATCATCTGTTTAACAACGTCCAGGATGACATTGCTTAGGAAAATGCAGTGTTCTCATTCGGCAGCAGACAATTTCAGGTGGAGTGTCATTTACCGTTGCCATTGTTGCTGATCAGTGGGTTGTCTCCCTTCCCTTAAAGGAAAAGCTACCCATGTAAACATTAAAAATAAATGCTTGGCACCCAGTTACAAAGCTTGAGGGATTCTCAGAGCATGGCTTAGAACTGCTTGGAAAGGTGACAGAGTTAAAATCCTAATCATTTTTTGAGAAAACCTATTCTAATTAGGTCAAAATTGTGTATGCCTGAGATCATGACAGAATTGTATACCTAAAGCTAAGCTTTTCATCAAATCTCTAGGTTTCCAGGGCCTATTCATGGGGGAGAGGGGAGGGGGAAGGGAGGGGGGAGGGGTTGCATTGGGAGTTAATACATGATATAAATGAATGAATTGATGGGTGCCTGACGAGTTGATGGGTGCAGCACACCCAAACATGGCACAAGGTAAATACATTATGTAAACAAACCTGGCCACGTTGATGCACATGTACCCTAGAACTTAAAGTATAATAAAAAGAAAAAAGAAAAGAAAAAATAAATCTCTAGGTTCTAGCCTTTTCTCCATAATCTATTGGTCCTCCTGAGCACTCTCAGGCTCAGATCAAGGGATTTCTTAATATCATTCTGAAGATTAAATTTTGATACTCTAAAAGGGCCTGGGTATGTGGATCTGCAACATTTGACTAATTTCCAAGGCATAGTGGAGCTTCTTGATGCAACATAGTTTTGGGGAAAAAAAGGAGAAAAACATTGGTTAGCAGCCTATCCAAAGAACTTACAAATCAGTAAGATAAGGATAATCATACAGAGTAATAGGAAGAAGATACAAGCAGAAATTTTACAGAAGAAATTCAAGTAGCAATAAGCACACAAAGAGATACTCAACCTTACTAGTGTTCAAGGAAATATAAATTAAAACAGCTAGATGACATTTTACAATAGTAGAACTGGAAGAATTTCAGCAGTTTGCTAATAGAAAATGTTGGTGGAGAAAAGAGAATGCATAATCACTATTGGTAGGAGTGCCGACTGCTATTACTTTGGAAAGTGATTTGGTGATATTAAGCAGAGTTGAAAATGCCCATACCCCGTGACTCTTGATGTCACTTGTGGGTTTCTATCCTAGTGAAAATTTTGTGCATGT
This sequence comes from Rhinopithecus bieti, assembly GCF_001698545.2. Lineage (NCBI taxonomy): Eukaryota > Metazoa > Chordata > Mammalia > Primates > Cercopithecidae > Rhinopithecus > Rhinopithecus bieti. The sequence continues at coordinate 3,217,235 of NW_016805589.1, forward strand.
GCAACACAGAGACATGCCAAAGAATGTTCTTTGCAGCATTGTTTTTAATAACAAAATCTTGGAATTGATTCCAATGTTTGTCAGTAAGACAGTGGAGATTAATGAATTGTGATGCATCGATGAAGATGAAACGTTGTACAATAGCTAAAATAAGTTAGGAATATTTTCATACTTCAACTTGGAAAGAGCTTAAAAACAATGTTGAATGAGAAATGCAAGTTACATTTTCATACAATTTCTTTACAAAATGGTGATATAATAATGTTATATGGCATTTATGGATATATATGTATAGCTACATAACCACTCGCATTACATGTTTAAAAGCATGATTTTAAACATATATACAGATTAGACATACTGTATGGTGATGTAATTTGCTTCTGGGATTGGAGAGAGAAAAATGTGTCTGAGCATGGGAAGAGACGAGATGTCGTCTTCTTGGAAATGTGTGTGCTTATTTCTTTAAATAAAAGATATTTTGAAGTAAATAATGTAAAATATTGTTCATTTTTAGTGGTGGGTACATCAGTATTTATTGTATTTCCTTTGTAAATGTTAGGTTTTTTTCTTTCATTAAAAACATCTCAGACATTTACCCTTTAGGTCACTGGCCCCCTGTAACTAAACCCTCTGAGGTCTTGTGAGCGGCAGAGCATTGAAAAGATGAGCAGGGGCTTCTCTTTCTTTTCTGTGCCTGGAAAGCTGTCTTGCCAGCTCTTGATTTGGTCTAGACGTAGCTTTTCTGGCAGCATGCTGCTCAGCTGAGCATATGTGAAATACTCTTAAAAGGCAATACCAATCCAATTTTGGGGGAGGATCTATTTTAAAACTGCAATAATGTATCTGCAATGATTTTTATTTTTTTTAATATTTTAGGATAAATGTTAGAATACAATCTAAATAGAAAACAACAAAATGAGACATTTTTATACTCAGACATTATTCCTATTTGTTTCATTGCCAGCTTTAGCTGACATTCTCAGGGGAATATAATTCTTGAAAAGTAGATTGTGGTCTTTTGTTTTACAACACAACGTTAGAGATGCACATATATTTCTCCGACTTTCTCTACCTAATAATCCTCCTTTTAACAGCTAACCCAAGAGCCTGAGTGTTGTTAAAGTAAAATGAATATGTAGAGGCAAATCTCTAAATGCAAGGATTTATCTGGGATATAACAATCGCAATTTGGGGAATACACACAGACCTGGTGGTCTTCAATATGTCTGAAGAACAAAGAGAAATTTGCAGGTTTTATAAAAAGAAGAAATGTTACATATTGCTCTTTTTTTTCATTGGCACAAGTACAGTTTTGGGGAACTGACAGGTTCTGATTGGTGAGTGATGGCAGTGGGTAAAATTAAAGTTGCAGCAGTTTATTTCAGAAGCCATTAGATCAAACTGGCTTCAGGTTACAGCAGGCAGTTTCAGCAACCAGGCTGCAGAAAATTAACATTTTTGGAGCAACATTATGTGTCCCGAGTGCTTTTCTCCCCCGGCTTCTGATTTTGTTTGAGTTGGGTATGATGAGAATGACCCAATTCATATGACTGACTTTCATGTTGTTATGAAAAGTAAAATCCAGGGGAAGAATTGCATTTTTAAAGATCTCACCAAAAATATTTGGAGGGCTTTGAAGTGTTCTAAAGGAAATCCTGCCTTGCCTTGGGCTGGTGAGGGCTGGGAGTAAAGAGGATAGATCAATATAGAAGCTCTGCCTGAAGTGCTGTGGTGATGAGAGGAAATGGCTTATCAGTTGCTTTTACAATCTGGAAAAGAAACCATTTATGGAATCACTGGCTGGGTGGCAGAGCCCAACAACTGGAGCTCAAAGATACACTACATCTTCATTACTGTCAGTTACCTGCATCAGTGGGGTGGTAACAAGGGACCTAAATTCTACAGCCCAGTGCATTGTTGCAGTCAAATACATCACCGTGGTTTTAGACATGATTATTATATGCAAGGAAAAGCCTGGCGTTAATTTGTCTTATAGAGAAACAAATGCTGGTTTTACTTTTATTATTTACACAGCATAATATGTTCCTTTTGAGAAAATTTCAGCTCTATCTTGACCCACTTGCAAGGACCAGCAAAAATAATGGAAGGACATAAAATATAACTACTCTGGCAATGATGTGTGCAATCACCTCAGCTGCTGGAAAACTCTGGGTTGTTCAAACAGCTAATGCGAAGTCAAGAAGGAGGGAATATTTTTCTGATTAGTGCTGTGTAAGGAGTGCTGAAAAAGAGTACATAGAAAATGTTTGTACCCGAGTGAAACAGCCCAAGCAGAGCTGAAATAAGACCCCCTTTCATCCTGCAAGTTATTTCTGGGCTAGAATGTTTAAATAAGAACAAGACGGATAGTTCCTTAGGATTTCAGAGCTGGAACAGAGAACCTTTTAGCTGAGGCAGGGTGGAACTGTGGAGACAGTCACATTCCGAGGAAAAAGTCCTCAACCAAGAAGGTTTGGCTCAGAAAGCAGCAGCAGGGCAGCTGGAGTCCAAAGACTTGCATCTTTCAACCGGGAACATCTGTTTATAGGTCCTTGGAAATTTTGGATCCTTGTGGTCTGGCCTGGCTAGGGAATTGCATTGCAGTATAAACAAACCATACTGGGCTTGAGCATTTTTCTTCTAAGCAATTCAAGCCGACCCTAAGATATTTCTTGAGACTTTGGGGGCCACATAAATAACTGCTCATTTTCCCCTCTGCATTTAGATCTCACTGAGAAATTTATCACTGGAAATGAGATGATTAAAGACCAAAATTTTAATGATGAAAGTTGAGCCGGAACATAGCTTAGATCTGCAACCAGCAACACTTTTCTCTGTGAATTAAACCTGCCTACTCAGCCAGGGCAGAAGGGGACAGCCATTGGTCTCTTGCAGGGCAGGCTACTCCGCTGGTGTTCTGGGGCGAGGCTGATCCTGCAGAGAATGCTGAGCTGCCCAGTCCTTCTCCCCAACTCACTCAGCTGCTCCGGGAGGAGGAGGAAGGGAGCAGGAAGAGAGAGGTCTCAGTGTTTCTCCCACACTTTTCCTGCCTAATGGAATGTTTCCCTCTACAGAAATTCCAAAAATGTTACATTGTCTGCAATTCACTTTAAAATACTCCATCCTAGACAATGTGATAGATCTGTTCATTTTAACCCACATCCTTGGGCTGAGGTTAGTTAACCTAGATAGAAATATACATTTCATAATTGCCAGGAGCACTCAAATCTCACTGCTCGGAGGTTATAAATTAGTAGTTTTTGAGAATCAACAATGCCAGTCTAACCTCCTCATTTGTAGATCTGAAATCAGGGGCCTTGTAAGACCAACCTGCTCAGGGTCCAAGTTAGCTCACTGCAGAGCTGGGACCAGCAGCCAGGGCTCTTTCTCAATGGGTAAAACCTCCTTGTAAGGAACTGTATTTACTTCAGTGCTGGGATATTACTAGTTAATATTTTTGGTGGAGAGGCATGTGCTTACCACATAACAAGTACTGTTCCAAGCATATGTATTATCCTATTTAATCCTAACAATCACAATGAGATTGGTAATACTATTATTCTCATTAAACAGGTGAGAAAATTGATGCTTAAAGAGGGACTTGTCCATAGTCATTCAGTGAGCAAGTGACAGAGCAAGGACTCAAACTCAAACACTGGAGTCCAGAGTCCAACATTCTTCACAAAGTCAGGGCTAGAAAAGGCCATCAGAGAAGATTCTGCCTACCCCTCCCCTTCCACAGCAAGGGAACAAGTCCAGAAAACAGAGGAAGTGTGACTTTATTCATTTATAAAATGTAGCTGATCTTGCTCAAAGATTCTTCCTGATGGTGGGGCTGTTGAGTACTCTCCAGAAGACATGACCAGTTTGTCTTTTACTCTTATTATTACATAGAGTTGTACATGGTAAGTGCTCAATAAATTGCACAACAGAGCCTATGGTTTCTCACATTATTAGTGATGAATATCAGACATCTGGTTGCTGTAGTAGTCCATTCTAGCAATGCTATAAAGAAATACCTGAGACTGGGTCATTTATAAAGAAAACGGTTGACTTGGCTCATGGTTCTGCAGGCTGTACAGAAAACATGATTCTGGCATCTGCCCGGCTTCTGGGGAGGCCTCAGGAAACTTATTAATACAATCATGGTGGAAGGTGAACAGGGAAGCAGGCACATCTTGTATGGCTGGCTGGAGGAGGAGCAAGAGAGAAAGGCAGGGAGGTGCCACACACTTTCAAAACAACCATATCGCATGATAACTCACTCACTATTGCCATGACAACACCAAGGAGAATGGTGTTAAACTGTAAGAAATTGCCCTCATGATCCAATCTCCTCCCAGCAGGCCCCATCTCCAACATTGGGGATTACAATTTGACATGAGATTTGGGCATGTCCATATCGGCTGGTTCAGTTAACACGTTGTGATTTCACTCACTGAAATGATTTTCAATTAAAAACTTACAGAGATAATAGGAAAGACCAAATGCCAAATCGTGGCATTCTCTAATTACATGAAGAAGTCTTTAGAACCAAAGCCTCTGTAAAGTATTTTGATATACAATGAACAATTAGTCCTATTGAATTATAATGCACAATTAGTCCTATTGAATTCTAATTACTTATGGGAAAGCTGTGGTCTCTGAAATATTACAGGTGGTGAATAAATAGAATGTTTTCATTAAATAAGATCACTGCAGCTTGAATAGTGAACTAGAGTAGGGTCTTCCAAAAAATTTTTCAGAGTCAATGAAGGGGACAATGCAGTTAACTAGGTGCATATAGACCATCAGATGTGTTGTTCTTCATCTTCTGCTCACTCTGCACATCCACAGGTAGACAAAGGAAACTTTGTGGGAGTTAGGGGTGTAACAAGGCTACCTGCAGACAATTAAACAAAAGAAAGAAGGACAGGACAGGGGATCTTGAACCTCTGATTCTTGCCATATCACTTTCCCAAAGGACCATGGGAGAAAGTCATCAATACAGAACAAGAAAATTAGTCTGGAAAACAAATATTCCATGATGCTGAGATTTTGGCCCTGACTTCTAATGTTGAACTTGATCAAGCTAGGCTGAGTCACAGGAAGACTCGTTTTGCTGGGCCTGGACAGTTCAAGTGGTCTAGAATGAAAGTAAGCTGAAGCTTTGCTTTTTCCTCCAAATCTCAAGGTCTCTTCCCAAATTGTAACATTTTCATGTGGGTCTGGCTAGTCTGGAGCTCACCTGGCAGTGAGGGAGTCTTGGAGAAGTCAAGGCACCAGCCATGAGCAGCCCATGGGCTGTAACTGGCCCGAAGACATATTTTATTTGACTTGGACAGTGTTTAAAATTTTAACCGATTTTAGAGTCAAAAGACTTTTACATGAAGTAATTGGATTTCCACCTCTTTTTAAGTTAGAGATCTGGCTGGCTGGGCTCATGTTCCTCCAGGAGGCCAGAGTCACATCCTGGCTGCCCCTTTGGATGATGCATGGATTCCCAGTTCATACAGAGCCTCCTGCCCACAGCTCTTTCCACTTCCCAATGCATATTACTTGTCTTGCTCTGTCGTGTTTGACTTTGGAACCTCTGCCTGATCTAGATTGCTTGAGACTCCTGAGAAATAAAACACAGCAAAGGAGCAGATACCTTTCCACCCCAACTCTGATAGTCTGGCCTAGTCAAGTCTGTGGTTTGAAGCAACACTATCCCTCCTTAGAGAAGGGAGTGAAATAAAATACGGCAACTCTTTTCAGAGGAGTAGGAGGAGGAGAGATGGAAGGGGAGAGCTGAGCCTGCTACTTGCTTCCAACATGGTGTCCAGAATGGGTGGGTAATGCACCCTCCTTGCCCTTAACTACCCAACACCAGGCCATCATCCAATCTTGTTGATTCTGCTAAAAATGTAGCCAATTCTATGAAGGAAAAAATCAGTTAGAAGCAGATCAGCCAAGCCTGCTTTTTTGACCTACTTGACCATTAACTTTTGTGCTCACATCTACCTTGACAAAAAAGGCATCTTAGTATCTGGAATAATTAAGGAAAAGATCTTGCTGGTCTGGTGATTGATTGTAAGTTATAGTTTTCTTGCTTCATTTATAAAATTGCATCAGGAAAAGTGAGTTGGGGATGTGAAAATTTGTGTGACACAAGAGAAAGCAAACCAGGGATAGTATGATCCCTCATTAGTATTCACATAAAGTACATACAAATGAATTCCTGATTTATACCGGGTTCCCAGAGTTAATTAATTCCCATTTCCTTGACTTCTGAATAACAAGCTTCATATTGTTTGACTGGATACTATTCCTTAAATGGCCTTAGAATTTATTTCACATTGTCTTTTTATAAGAATTTGTTTGTTCTATTAAACCTATGTCTGCAGAGGGATAAATAAATGGATAAAAACCTTTGAACCAAATTGCTGTGCTGCAGGATGAGCTCATACATTAAGGAGACCCAGGTCATAGTCACAGCTCTGTCATGAACCACTGTATGACTCAGCATAATCACTTCGCCTTTCTGGGCCTCAATTTTCAATTTGTGAAAAGAAGATGTGACCTAGATGACCCTTCAGATTCTTTCCAACTCTTATATTTTGAGAGGCAAAGAATTGGGGTGTCCGCTTAAATTCAATATGGGTCCATGCCACTGAGTACTAACACATGAGTAGATCTAAGCATAGTAGCTTCCTTCTGGATTTCTTTATACAATAGACCTCCTGTTCAATTTGATCACTCAGTTAATTTGAGAAAAAAATACATAAATCAAGAAATTATAATAAATGATATATACCTTAAGTATTTTACATTATTTAATGAACATTAAATAAATGTTCATTTATCTTCCAATTTTCATAGGGTCAAAGCCTTGCCTTTGATTTTTTGGGTCTGCTGATTGGAATCACCCATTGGGAATGCTCTGTCATGTCTAATTTTGATTTGTTTAAAGGAGAGTAAGAACTTAACTCTTGAGAAATGATTTCATTTAAAAATTTCTTCTAGAGGACTGGCTGTGATGGCTCATGCCTGTAATCCCAGCACTTTGGGAGGCCTACGTGAAAGGATTGCTTAAGGCCAGGAGTTAAAGACCAACCTGGGTAATATAGTGAGACACTGTGTCTACATAAATTAAAATAAAATAAAAACTAACCTGGCACGGTGGTGCTTGTTGGTACTAGCAACTCAGGAGGCTGAGGCAGGAGGATCACTCGAGCCCAGCAGGTAGAGGCTGCAGTGAGCCATGATTGCACCAATGCACTCTAGCTTGAGAGACAGAGTAAGACTCTGTCTTTAAAAATGAACACAAGAAAAAGACTAGAGTTTTATTATTTTGTACCATTATCTGATAATTCTCTCTCTCTCATACACACCTAATTTATGACAGCATTTTTACTTGCCTACCTTTATCAAGACTCCCACATAGTTTTCACAAGAGTAGGCACTGGTTTTGCCTTCACACTTCATTGGTTTACTTAACATTTAATTATGTTACATAATTGCTATACTATGTACAATTGGCATAAGCGGATTTGAAAACAAATACTGCAATGGTTGGTAAGTATAGAATCAAATGGAATGCACAGGTGTAATGGAGTCAAGCTTACTAGATGTTGGGGATCAGCATGCTGAGGTACTAGTTAGTACTTGGTTAATAACATCAGTTAAGTGGAAGCTGATCAATCAGACTGCTAACTGAATGTTTTATCAGTTCATATTATTGCAGGTAAACAAAACCAACCCTGTAAACTTAGGCAAAAGGCCAGGCTCAGCGGCTCATGCCTGTAATCCTAGCACTTTGGGAGGCCGAGGTGGGTGGATCATGAGGTCAGGAGATTGAGACCAGCCTGGCCAACATAGTGAAACCCCGTCTCTACTAAAAATACAAAATTAGCTGGGCATGGTGGTGGGCGCCTGTAGTCCCAGCTACTCAGGAGGCTGAGGCAGGAGAATCGCTTGAACCTGGGAGGTAGAGGTTGCAGTGAGCCAAGATGGCACCACTGCACTCCAACCTAGACGACAGAATGAAAACAAAACAAAACAAAACAAAAAAACACTTAGGCAAAGAAAGGAGTTTACTGAAAGGATGGGAACTAGGGAAATGCTGGTTATCCTGGAAGCAGGCACTAATGGACAGTCTCAGTGTGTCATCACTGGATAAATTGGTTCCAACTATTTTTTCATCTTTGCGTCACTCTGATCAAGACTAGAGTCTCCAGGACAGGGACTCTGATTGGCCTGCAGATTACATGTGTTCCTCAACCAAGGGAAAACCAGATGCTATAAAAGACTCTACCAGAAGACTACATGCTCTGGGGAGAAGTCATTCCCAAAGACAACCTGAGATGCTGTTACCAGAAGAGGGGACTATGCATGGAAGATCTATGTCTATAAGTGCATTAGTCAGGGTGCTCCAGAAAAGCATAACCAACAGGTTGTAGATAAATATGTAAAAGGATTTTTTATTGATACATAATAAAAGTACACATTTATGGGGTACATGTGATATTTTGATATAGACACATATTGTGTAATGATAAAATCAGGGTAATTAGGATATCCAAAACATCTCTCATTTGTGTGTGTGTGTGTTAGGAACATTCCAAATCTTCTAGGAAGAGATGTGCTATAAGGCAGCAGTTCTCAACCTTTTTGGCACCAGGGACCTGTTTTCATGGAAGACAATTTTTCCACGTATGGTGGGATGAGGGGACCCAGCGATGGTCTCAGGATAAAACTGTTCTACCTCAGATCCTTAGGCGTTGTTAGACTCTCATAAGTAGTATCTGGATCCCTGGCATGCATAGTTCACAACAGGGTTCCCGCTCCTATGAGAATCTAATGTCACCTCTGATCTGACATGAAGAAGCAGAGCTCAGGCAGTAACACTGGCTCACCCACCACTCACCTCCTGCTGTGCCTCCTGGTTGTGCAGCCAATCTTCTTTACTAATCTATGGATTCAAATGCTAAACTCTTCCAGAAACACCCTCTCAGACACACCCAGAAATTATTTTTACCAGCTATCTGGGCAGTCCTTAGCCAAGGCAAGTTGACCCATAAAGTTAACCATCACAATAAGTATGTATAGGAAACAGCATTAGCCACGGGGAGATTCAGAGCCCAAGAAGTAAATACTGATTCTGGTTAGAAGGGGGCAGATGGGTTTCAGAATACAAGGAAAACTTCAGCTGCTGACTGTTGCTTTATGCTTTGACAACTATTTTCCTGGCAACTCTCAAGGCTGCTACCTTCTGAAACTCTGAGTAAAAAATCATCCACATTGTTCCAGCTCAGATAGGCATGGAGATCTGGACCCAGGCCCCAGTTTGTTGCTTATTAGTTGTGTGATCTTGGGTTAACCATTACTTCTACAGACCCCAGATTCCCCATACATAAAATGAAATCTCTTTTCAGATGTAGTATTTTGTTATTTCTATATCTGGACACATCCCTGTCCTTCATAAATTTGACTATATAATTCAGTAAAGGAGAAATATCTCCATATTGTTTGCTGGAATTATTTTGCACGCTAGTAAAAATTAAAGTGCAAGTTGTATTTTGTTTGATAAATATATAAACATGGTGCTAAACTATAAATTAGAATTTTCAAATATACCAATAGAAAGCATTAAAACATGCGGCCACTTGTTTTCGCATTGTATACTAGCTAGCTGGCTACTACAATAATCTCCTATCTTAGGTTGCTCTTCTATTTTTTTCATGAAGATATGTGTATCAGAGATTTTAGTGTCTACCATTAACTAATTTTTTTTTTCTTTGAGATGGAGTCTCACTCTGTCACCCTGGCTGGAGTGCAGTGGCACAAACTCAGCTCACTGCAACCTCTGCCCCCACAGGTTCAAGCAATTCTCCAGCTTCAGCCTCCCAAGTAGCTGGGACTACAGGCATATGCCAACACGCCCGGCTACTTTTTTTGTATTTTTAGTAGAAACAGGATTTCACCACATTGGCTAGGCTGGTCTTGAACTCCTAACCTCGTGATCCACCTACCTCAGCTTCCCAAAGTGCTGGGATTAGAGGCGTGAGCCACCCCTGCACCCAGGCTACCATGAACTTTTTTAAGGTTCCCCCACCCTTGTACCCACATCAACATCTTATTTTCTTGCTTTAAAAAAAAAAAAAATTCAGTGCTGCTGGACTTGGCTTTCCTCCTTTCACTAACTGAATGAGAGTCTCTCAAGATATGGTTTCCTTATAAACCATTCTACCATAAGAACATATGCACACATATGTTCCTTGCAGCACTATTGACAATAGCAAAGACATGGAATCAACCTAAATACTCATCAATGGTAGACTGGACAAAGAACATGTGGTACATATACACCATGGAATACTACACAGCCATGAAAAAGAACAATATCATGTCCTTTGCAGGAACATGAGTGGAGCTAGATGCCATCATCCTTAGCAAACTTATGCAGGAACAGAAAAACAAATACCACGTGTTCTCACTCATAAGTGGGAGCTAAAGATGAGAACATATGGACACTTAGAGGGGAACAACACACACTGGGGCCTATTGGAGGGTGGAGGGAGGGAGGAAGGAGGGGATCAGGAAAAATAACTAATGGGTACTAGGGTTAATAGGTGGATGACAAAATAATCTGTACAACAAACACCCATGACATGAGTTTACCTGTGTAACAAACCTGCACATGGACCCCTGAACTTAAAATAAAAGTTAGAAAAAAAAAGATATGATTTCCTGGAATGTTATAAGGGCAAGAGTTACCTTGGTTTCTTCCAGAAAATCCCTCTATGGTGACTACTGGGAACCCTGTGCCGCCTACTCAAGGCTTTGGCTTTGTGTGATACCCCCAAAACTTAGACCTTACTCCAGATAAAGGAGGGGGAATCCTCTGAATTAAGGTTATGGTTCTACTACCTGGCAATTTAGGAGATCAAAATTGAAATTAAATTTAGTTATAGACAGAAATATTATTGTACACTTGAGTTTGTAGACTGAGAGTTTTATTTTTGAGGGATCTGAACTGTATTCAGCAGGGCATAGGCAGCTAAGTAAGGCCAGTGACATGCCAAATAGTTGTTTTAGAAAAGTCACTTTGGCAGCAAGGTGAAAGATGGATTGAGCGGTGAGAGACTTGAGAAGGAGAGACCAGTCAGGAGGTGACTGTTGAGACAATGGGGTTGTGTTGGAGGGGATGCAGGGAGACGAGCTAACTCACCGATGGCCTGCTCACCCAACCCGGCTCCCTTTCCTTCAGGACACATGGCTAACATGTTTTCCCAGCTTTCCTTGCTGGGTGTGGCATGTTACTGAAATCAGACCAGAGGAACATGGCCAGAAGTGGGGCACGCAATGTGCTGCCTCCCATAGAAGCCTCCTTGTGCCCTCTCTTCCTCAGTCTACATGTGTTGCTGGCAGAGCCTCCATGAGGCTGGGTCCCTGATGACTGCATGGAGTACATACAAACAAACACACATGCCTCTAAACAAATGAGTAAGAAACACATTTCATCACATTATGATACTGACATTTCCAAGTTCATTTTTTAATGCAGCTAGTGTCATCTTCACTTATATATAATTTCTGAATCTCTCTGGTTAGAGTGGGGCTCAATCCTTTGCATGCACTGTTGGCCCTGCTGTGTACCCATACTTCCTCTATCCAGCCCCCATTATAGGAAACACAGAAAAGTAGAAAGAAGAAAATAAATGTTAAGTGTCACTTCACCTGCCAGTGACAGGCACTCCTCTTTGTTTATTTTCTCTCACTCTATTTTTTTTCTACAGCAAAAAAAGCTGTGGGTTTTTTTGTTTTGTTTTGTTTTGTTTTCTTTAGTTGGAGTTTCGCTCTTGTTGCCCAGACTGGAGTGCAGTACTGTGATCTTGGCTCACTGCAACCTCTGCCTTCTAGTTTCAAGTGATTCTCTTACCTCAGCCTCCCGAGTAGCTGGGATTACAGGCACCTGCCACTATGTCTGGCTAATTTTTGTATTTTTAGTAGAGACGGGGTTTCACTATGTTGGCCAAGCTGGTCTCGAACTCCTGACCTTGTGATCCGCCCGCCTTGGCCTCCCAAAGTGCTGGGATTACAGGCGTAAGCCACCATACCCAGCCAGTCTTTTCATATAACCATTACTAGAAACATCCCTGAGTTCAGATGTAGCATATCTTATATTTCACATTTAGTGACTTACTTATTCAACATTCATTGAATGCCTAGGTGTCAGTCACTGACTCAATGGTAGGAATGAAAAGGTGAACATGGCATAGTTCCTGCCCTCAAAGAAACTCCAACCTCATGGAGGAGAGAGACACTTAAGCAGATAATGGCAAAATATGTCAGCAGAGTGACAGAGAAAGGAGTTAATAAAGCTAGAAGGAAGGGTTTCTAACTTTTTTTTTTTTTTTTTTTTTTTT
>NW_016805589.1:3229775-3245072 GCF_001698545.2 Rhinopithecus bieti
TTTTTTTTTTTGAGGCGGAGTCTTGCTCTGTCGCCCAGGCTGGAGTGCAGTGGCCAGATCTCAGCTCACTGCAAGCTCCGCCTCCTGGGTTCCCGCCATTCTCCTGCCTCAGCCTCCCAAGTAGCTGGGACTACAGGCGCCCGCCACCTCGCCCGGCTAGTTTTTTGTATTTTTAGTAGAGACGGGGTTTCACTGTGTTCGCCAGGATGGTCTCGATCTCCTGACCTTGTGATCCGCCCGTCTCAGCCTCCCAAAGTGCTGGGATTACAGGCTTGAGCCACCGCGCCCGGCCACATTTTTTTTTAAAAAATGAACATTTATTCTTTACTATTTGCCAGGAACTCTTCTAATAGCCTTGCAGATATAAATTCATTTAATCCTCCTGGCAATCCCAGGAGAGACATCTCACAGCATCTCAATGTTGCAGATGAGAAAACAATACCACAGAGAGGTTAAGTAACTTGCCCCTTGTTCAACATCTCACAGCTACTTAGTATGGAAGGAGATTCAGCAGTGTGTGTGTGTGTGTATGTGTGTGTGTGTGGAAGGTGTGTGTGTGTGTCTCCCCAGAGTTGCCTTCCTAGAAGCCTCTCAAGGAAGGGAAGAGTAAGTGTGAAAAAGAATGAGTGACTAGCGAGAAACTATGCGTGGGTTAATGGTTACCTAGTAAAGCCAAGATGGAACATGTGGCCCAGGTCTTTTGATCTAATCATGTTATACTGGGCTCCAGGCATTGAATCTTAATGTGAGGATATGTTAGGCTCATTTGAGGAAGTCAGATGACTCAAGAAGACAATAAAGCTTTAAAGGAACCTGGCTGAGCTTACAAATTGTGCATAGAAGGAACTGTTCATCAGGTATGTGATGTTTGAAATCATAGTGATTCCACTGGCTAGTAAATGTGAATCAAGTGGTATTCTAGAACATGAGAGCTTTGTAACTCTTTCTCCCTGTGGCTGGTCAAAATTAAACAAGCAGTTAGAAGAGAGAGAAAGACTACTTTTCTCTACAATGATGACAGCTCTAAGTGCTGTCACATCCAGAGAGGGAGGACATGTGTTTTCACTGACCCAAAGACTAAGTGTTAAGAAAGAAATAAGGTACCTGTGATGATGGATTAGGGCAAGTGGTGCTACCGGAGAGAGGGTGAATTTTCAATACAGACCTGAGAACAAGGCTGGCTGGAATCCACCCTTAAATCAGCTGTAAGGCAGCCTTTCAACCTTGCTGTCTTCATCTAAAGAGTATGGAAACAACCATCTGAGCCCTCCCTGTCAAGGGTGCTCTCTCACATGCCTGACGTACTTTTGCCCCTTCTATAGGACACCATGAAAGGGCCTGCTTTTCTTTCTGCCCCAGGAATTCTTTTATAGCATCCCAGGATTGTTCTTTTCCCCATAGAGACAATGGTTTTACATCAATGATTCAATGACTATGGCAGACAGAGAATGACCTTCCAAGGACGCTCACTTCCTAATCCCAGGAACCTGTGAACATGTCCCCTTACATGGCAAAAGGGACTTGCCTAACAGATTAAGTGAAGGATCTTGAGATCAGGATGCCATCTAGATTATTTGTGTAAGCTCAGTGTAACTACAAAGGTACTTAAGAGTTGGAGAGGCAGAAGAGAGAGGCAAAGGGAGATCTGATGACAGAAGAGAAGGTGATGCAATTTGAGGAGGGCTCAACTTGCTAGTGCTGGCTCTGAAGGTGGAGGAAGAGGACCGCAAGCCCCAGAATGCAAGGGTTTCAGATGCTGGAAAAGACAGATTCTTCCCTAGAGCATCCAGAAAGGATTGCAGCCCTGCTGACACCAAGGTTTTAGCCCAGTGAGACCCATGCCAGACTTCTGATCTCCAGAACTGTAAGATAATAAATTTGTTTTGTTTTAAGCAATGAAATTTGTGGTCAGGTTTCACAGTAGCCATAGAAAATAAATACAATGACCTTTGCCATTTTCTCTCTTTATGAGGGCAAGCGATTCAGAAATCCATAGCTCAAATAAATCTGCTTGTCCTGTCTTGTATCTTCTTAGCCCCATCAAATTTCCTCATTTATCTTGACCTGTGTCAGCCCACATGCGTTGTGACTCTGGCTTTCAAGTCGGCTTTTGAAAAGTGCTTGCTTTCTGTGCTTGGGGAGACATTCTTCCTATACCTGGAATGAAGCCCCCAAGCCTATGTCATGATTTGATTTTGCATCAGTGGGTACATTACATATTTTGAAAGGAGAAGTGGACTTGGGAAAGATTTGGCCTTTATGATTTTGTTAGAGGACTAACAAAATCTCACTCACTCTTTACTTCTTTTGGAAACTCTTATTTTTAAACATTTTACTGTTTACTGTAGATCCTACCTTGAAACTGGCATTGTATCTGCCCTAGTTTGGGGAGAGCGGCCAGGAGATTGAATGGAGTGTTAAAATCTGCAGAATTTTAGAGTACAAAGAAACTGTAAGAAGCCATAGTCACCCAGTTAGGATGGCTCAGCAGGAATCTGGAAGGCAATCTTGGGTTCCTCATTTAAGCAATGTTGATGTAAAGTTATTGTTACTCCAAAATTAATCAAGGTTACAGACTCAAGGTTTATTAAGCAAAGTCACCTGTTAATGCAATCTACACTCTTACACGTTTTCCTTTAGTTCAGTGTTTCCCATAGAGTGGGATGCATACATGTCCCGCCTGCTGGTATTTGATGTGATTTAAAGTGGTTCATGGACAGAGCATTTGATAACATCGAATTATGGAGGGTGAGTGTTATTCCCCTATGATTTCTCATTCAATCCCTCTTTGTGCAATCGAGGTTAAATTCTTTGGTATGCTATTAACACTTTCTAACCTGAGCCAATCTGCCTTTTACAATAGGGAGAGCAGGCCATCATCAGAATATTTTTAACAGCTTCATTGAAGTATAATTGACATAAACCAAGCTGCATGTGTTGAAAGTGTACAATTTGAAAAGTTTGACCTATGCAGATACCCATAAAACCACTTCCATAATCAAGATAATAACTACTTCTCTCACCCCAAAAGCATTCCTGTGACCCATTGTGATCTCTTCTTCCCACTCGTCTGCTCAATCCCATCCCCAGGCAACTACTGTCCTTCTTTCTGTCACTATAGTACGGTGAACCCTTTTTAGGGAGGGTCTGGCTACTATCACCTAACAAATTTATTTTGAGATTCATCCAAATTTGTGTGTGTACACAGGCAGTTTTCCATTATATAAATAGATCACAATTTGCTTTTCCATTCACCTGTTGATGGACCTTTGGGTTGTTTCCAGCTTTTGCCAATTGCAAATAAAGCTACTGTGAACGCTCGTGATCATGTTTTTATAAGGACATATGCTTTCATTGTTCTTGGGCCCATACCCAGGAGTGGAATGGCTGAATCATAAGGTAGTGTATGTTTATCTTTAAAGAAATTACCAAATGATTTTTCAAAGCGGTTGTACCATTTTACATTCATACCAGAAGAGTATGAGGGTGCCAGTTCTTTCATATCCTCCTCAGCACCTATAGTCAGTCTTCTTAATTTTAGCCATTCTAATAGGTTAATAGTCACTTATTGTGGTTTTAAATTGCATTTCCCAATGACTAATGATACTAAGCATCTTTGTGTGTGTGTGTGTGTGTGTGTGTGTGCGTGTTTAGTAGAGACAGGGTTTCACCATGTTAGCCAGGATGGTCTCGATCTCCTGACCTTGTGATCCGCCCACCTCGGTCTCCCAAAGTGCTGGGATTACAGGCGCGAGCCACCGCACCCGGACTACTAAGTATCTTTTAATGCTCAATTTGACATCTGTTTCTCCTCTTTGGTGAAGTATTTGTTAAAATCTTTTGCTAATTTTTAAAATTAGGTTGTTTGTCTTATTGAGTTTTGAGAGTTCTTTACCTATATTTGATGTAAGTACTTTATTATATATCCAATTTTCAAATGTTTTCTCCAAGTCTGTGGTTTGTCTTTTCATGCTCTTAGCAATGTTTTTTGAGAGCAACATTTTAACATTTTGACAAAGTACAATTTTTCAATTGTGTTTATGTATTGTGATTTTGTGTCTTATCTAAGAAATCATTGCCTAACTCAAGGCCACAAAGATTTTCCTCTAAGTTTTTGTTCTAGAAGTTGTACAATGTTAGGCTTTAAATTTAGGCCTACAATCTACTTTCAGTTAAATTTTGTTTATGGTGTGATGTACAGATTGACGTTAACTCTCTCTCTCTTTTCTGCATACATCAAATTGGCCCAGAACATTTATTGAAAAGATTACTTTTTCCACTGTATCATCTTTACACCGTTGTCAAAAACACATTGTCCATATATATGTGGGTCTACTTTTGGACTCTATTCTATTTTAATGATGTATGTGTCTATCTTTATGCCAATACCACACTGTCTTTGTTACTATAACATTATAATAAATGTCGACATCAGGTAGTATTAGTCTCCAACTTTGTTCTTTTTAAAAGTTATTTTGGCTATGTTAGAGCTCCTTTTCACTCCTCTATAAATTTTAGAATCAGCCTGTCAGTTTCAATAAAAAGACATGCTAACATTTTGTTTGAATTGCATTGATTTCATAAATCATTTGATGGATAATTGACTTCTTAGTATTTAGTCTTCTGACCCATGAGTACCCTATCTCTCTAACTTTGTTTATGTCATCTTCAATTCCTTTCAACTATATTTTGTAGTTTTTATTGTACATACCTTTCATGTTTAGCCATATTTACTCGTAACTACATAACATTTTTGAAGCTATTGTAAATGCTTTTGTTTTTAAATTTCAATTCTGATTATTTGTTACTAATATTTATAAATACAAATGATTTTAGATGTTGATCTTGTATCCTGTAACACTTTAAACTCAATTATTGGTTCTAGAAGGTTTTTTGTAGATTCTATTACATTTCCTACATAGATGATCATGTTGTCTGCAAATAAAGGCAGCTTTATTTCTTCCTTTTCATCCTGGATGCCTTTTGTTTTCTTTCTCACTTATTTTACAGGCTATCACCTGTTTCAGGAAGTCAGGGACCCCAAACAGAGGGACCAGCTGAAGCCATGGCAGAAGAACATAAATTGTGAAGATTTCATGGACATTTATTAGTTCCCCAAATTAAGACTTATAATTTCTTACACCTGTCTTTACTGCAATCTCTGAACATAAATTGTGAAGATTTCATGAACACTTATCACTTCCCCAATCAATACCCTTGTGATTTCTTATGCCTGTCTTCACTTTAATCTCTTAATCCCATCATCTTCATAAGCTGAGGAGGATGTATGTTGCCTCAGGACCCTGTGATGATTGCGTTAACTGCACAAATTGTTTATAGAGCATGTGTGCTTAAACAATGTGAAATCTGGGCACCTTGGAAAAAGAACAGGATAACAGCAATGTTCAGGGAACAAGGGAGATGACGTTAAACTCTGACTGCTGGTGAGCGGGGTGGAACAGAGCCATATTTCTCTTCTTTCAAAAGCAAAGAGGAGAACTATCGCTGAATTCTTTTTCTCAGCAAGGAACATCCCTGAGAAAGAGAATGGCCCCTGAAAGTAGGCCTCTGAAATGGCCGCTTTGGGAGCAACTGTCTTTTATGGTCGAAGGCGAAGGGATGAAATAAACCCTGGTCTCCTGTAGCACTCCCAGGCTTATTAGGACAAGGAAATTCCCGCCTAATAAATTTTGGTCAGACCAGTTATCTGCTCTCACACCCTGTCTCCTGATAAGATGTTATCAATGACAACATGTGCCCGAAACATTTGCAATTTTGATTTCACCACATCCTGTGGCCCTGTGATCTCACCCTGCCTCCATTTGCCTTATGATATTTTATTACCTTGTGAAGCATGTAATCTCTGTGACCCACACCCTATTCATACACTCCCTCCCCTTTTGAAAATCGCTAATAAAAACTTGCTGGTTTTACGGCTCAGGGAGCATCACGGAACTTGCCGACATGTGATGTCTGACCCGGACACCCAACTTTAAAATCTCTCTCTTTTGTACTCTTTCTCTTTATTTCTCAGACCAGCTGATGCTTAGGAAAATAGAAAAGAACTCACATTGAATACTGGGGGTGGGGTTTCCCCCGATAATCACCACCAGTACTGTGTTGAATAGAAGTAGTAAGAGCAGACATCCTTTACTTTGTACCTGATCTAAGTGGAAAGCATTAGGCCTTGACCATTGTTTGCTGTTATCTTTACAGTTTAGACATCTTTAATCACATTGAGGAAGTTCCCTCATATCCTTAGTTTGCTGAGATTATTATTTTGTTAGGAAGGAATGTGGGTCTTAGCAAATGCTTTATTTGCATCTATTGAGATGTTCATATGGTTTTCATTTTAGTTTGTTAATATGGTGAATTAGATTGATTTTCAAATGTTAAACAAAATTTTAATCTTGGGATATATACCACTTGGTAATGATGTATTATTGTTTCTACATCTTGTTGGATTTGATTTGCTAAAATTTTATTTAAACATTTTACTCCTATGTTCTTGAGGATTTGTAGTCTATGGTTTTCTTTTCTTGTAATGTGTTTGGTTTCAGTATCACTGTAATGTTGCTCTCAGATAATGAGTTGTTAAGTATCCTTTCCTATTCAATTTCTGAAAGAGTGTTTGCAGGATTGGTATTATTTCCTCCCTAACTATTTGGTAGTGAAGTGGCATTGTTTGTTTGGGGTAATACCCGAGGTTTGGTGCCCCATGCGAAGGAAATCAAGGACACACATGGAGTGAGGTTAAGAGTGGAGGTTTAAAGAAAGAAAAAGGAGAACGGCTCTCTTTCCTGCAAGAGAGAGGGGCACCCGAGTGGGACTTCTCGTCCTTTGATGAAATGCACGGGGTCTTATAGACTGGGTTGAGGAGATGGTGTCTGATTTATGTAGGACCCAAAGATTGGTTGGACCAGGTGTGATATATACACAGCACAGCAAAGAAACTGGCCACCCCACCCTAATCTTTTATTATGGAAATTGTTTTTAACCTGGCCATTGGCCATGTTTTCTACTCCTTACTGTACACGTGGTTGACAAAGAGAAGGGAAGATGGAGCCTCAGTGTTGGATACCACCTAACCCCCAGGTAGCCTTTTCCTATTGTTACAGCTGCTGGCATTCACCCATGCAAACTTCCAGCTTGCTTATCTATGTTTGCAGCTCGATTTTACAGGCTGCTTTTTGTTAGAAAAGAAATTATTTGGGAGATGCTTTTCATTTAAAAGGAAACCTTACCAAGGACTTCCTTACCCTCACTATCTACCTAAATAATTTCTTAGTAATGCTTATATTATTAGCATTCACCAATAAAACCATTGGAGCCTGGGGTTTTGTTTGTGAGAAGATTTATGATCATAAATTCAATTTCTTTAATAGGTATTAAAGTATGTAGGTTATCTACTTCTTCTTGAGTGAACTTTGATAGTTTGTATCTTTCAAGGAGTTAGTCTATTTCATCTAAGTTATCAAATGTATTGGCATAAAGTTTATAATGTTCACTCATTTAAAAACATCTATAGAATAGGCGGTGATGTCACCTCTCTCATTCTGGATGTTGGTAGTTTGTGTCTTTTCTGCTTTTTTTTCTGATCATTTTGGCTAGAGGGCTAAAAATTACTATATTGATCTTCTCCAAGAACCACCTTTTAGTTTCATAGATTTTCTCTATTTTCTTCTGCTTTCTATTTCAGTAATTTCTGCTTTATTTGCTCTTTTTTTCCCTAGTACCTTCAGATGGAATCAATGTCATTGATACTAGACCTTATTTCTTTCCTAACATAGACGTTTAATGCTCAAAATTTCCTGTAAGTACTGCTTATGTGCTATTCCACATATTTTGTATTTGTGTACATGATATGTTGTATTTTCAATTTCATGCAGCTTAAGATACTTTCTAATTTCCATTTTGATTTTTCTTTGGACTCGTGGGCTATTTAGAAGTGTGTTATTTAGTTTCCAAATATTTGGGGGATTTTTCAGAGATTTCTTTGTTACTGATTTGTATTTTAATTTCATTGTGGTCAGAGAGTTATTTTGTATGACTTGCATCCTTTCAAATTTGTTGATACTTATATATTTAGAATATGGTCTACTTTGGTAAGTGTACCATGTACACTTAATAAAAACTTGTATTATGCTGATTTTGGATAAAGTGCTCTATAATTGTCAATTAGATAAAGTTGGTTGATAATGTTCAAATGAGTCCTTAGTGATTTTCTGTCTACTCATTCTATCAATTAATGAGGAAGAGGTTTTGAAACCTCTGAATATAGACATATGTGGATATGTGTACTTCTTCTTTGCTTCATTTGAATTTTGTTACTAGATGTATAAACACTTAAAAGTGTTACATCCTTTTGATGAATTGACCTCTTTAAATTATTAATAGAATTATATGCAATACTTTTGTTTATTCTGAAATCTATTTTGATATTACTATAGCTACCAGCTTTCTTTTGACTATGGTTAACATAGTACATTTTAATATCCTTTTACTTTTAACTTATTTGTATCTTTATAATTAAAGTCCTTTTCTGTAGGCAGCATGTATTTAGACCATTTACATTTAATGTAATTATTGATGTGGTTAAGTTTACATCTGTTGTCTTGCTGTTCATTTTCCATTTGTGTTATCTGTTCTTTCTTTCCATTTTTCTCTTTCTCTTCCTTCTTTTGGATTTTTAAAATAATTTAATTGATCTTTGTTGGTTTGTTAGCCATATGATTGACTTTGTTATTTTAGTGTTTGCTTTATGATTTATAATATACATCTTTAGCTTATCACACTCTAACTTCAAATAACATTATACTACTCCACCAGTAATAGTACACTTCCATTTCTTCCCTCCCTACTGTTGCCTTACATAGATATACATTATAAACCCAATACCACATTGTTATTTTTGTTTAATCAGTCAGTTATATTTTAAAGAAAGTTAAATAGTAAAAAAACAAAAAAATTCAGATATTTACCAAATCCAGTGCTCCTCATTTCTTTCAGTAAAGCCACATTTCTACATTTCCAGAAGTTTTTTTTCTTCCTGAAGACCTTCCAGTAATATTTCTTGTAGGGCAAGTGATGAATACTTTTAGCTTTTGTATGTCTGAAAAAGTCTTTATGTCACCTTCATTTTGAGGGTTATTTTCCTTGATACAGGTTTCTAGGTTGTAGTCCCTTTAATACTTTAAAGAGGATGCTCCACTGTCTTCTTTCTTGCATTGCTTGCAATGAGAAATATGTTGACATCCTTATCCTTGTTGCTTTCTACGTATCATGTCTTTCTTTTTCCTTTGGCTTCTTTTAAGATTTTCTTTTTAACACTGGTTTTCGGAAATTTTATTATGGTATGCCCTAGCAAAGTTTCATTGAGCTTGTGAGATCTATGATTTTATGATTTGTATTAAATTTGGAAAATTTAAGGCCATTATTTCTTCAAATATTCTTTTCTGTCCTCTCTCCATCTCATCTCCTTTATGGCCTCCAAATACACATTTTATTATACTGCTTAAAATTGTCCTATAGCTATTAGATTTTTTTAATTAAAAATTATCGGTACTGTTTTATTTTATATTATTTCTATTGCTATGTCTTAATGTCTATTAATCTTTTCTTATGCAATGTCTAATTTGTCATTAATCTGGTTAGTATGTTTTTTACTTTAAATAGTGTATTTTACAGTTCTAGAAGTTTGAATTTGCTCTTTTTAAAACTATCTGGCCAGCTCTGGTGGCTCATGCCAGTAATCCCAGCACTTAGGAAGGCTGAGGAGGGTGAATCACCTGAGGTCATGAGTTCAAGACCAGCCTGGCCAACATGGTGAAACCCCGTCTCTACTAAAAATGCAACAATTAGCTGGGTGTGGTGGTGCATGCCTGTAATCCCAGCTACCTGGGAGGCTGAGGCAGGAGAGGCAGGAGAATCACTTGAACCTGGGAGGTGAAGGTTGCAGTGAGCCGAGATTGTGTCACCTAACTCCAGCCTGGGCAACAGAGCAAGACTCTGTCTCTCTTTCTCTTTTTCTTGCTCTCTCTCTCTCTCTCTATATATATATATATATACACACACACATATATATATACACATATATATACACATATGTATATACACATTTATTTTTTACTTTACCTGACATCTTTAAAAATGGGGTATAGTTGTCAAAATAGTTAGTGTCCTTGTCTGCTAATTCTAATACCTATGCTACTAACCTTCCATTTATGAGTGATACTCATTTTCAATTTTTAAATGTAATATCATTTTCTTTTAAAATAAGTCAATTGAAGTCTAAAAGTTGAGTCAATTTTAAGAAAAATATTTAGTAAATAATAGTAAAGATGGTAAACAGCTATGATAAATAATATGATAGTGATAAGCAAATGATGGAAGTTTGAGGAAATGATGCTTAAGCTTATTTGTAAGGTGTAGGTAATGCTGGGTATTAGAATCTATTCATCGGGACTTGGCTAAGGCATCTTTGCCCCTGAAATTTATCAAGCTCAAGTCCATTAGTCCTTGTGGATGGTGTTGAGGATCACAAGATTTCTTGAGTTACAAGATACTCAGATTTCACAGAGCCTCCTAGGATAAAAGAAGAGATTTTGCAGTGGCTAGCTAATATAGCCTGTCTCTAAAAATATGATGTTTACTCCATCGACCTCGCACAGTGTATGGGAGGTAATGTGTTTTGTTGAGGGCAGGGGAGGTTGGTGTGGGACTTGGGAGATGTACAATGCTGAACTAAGAAGAGATTTGTTTGTTTTTCCTCTGTAGTCTTGCTAAAAAGTGAAAGGTGGGAGACATCACCTAATTCATCTCTTCTGTGGCTATTTGTCTATAAAAGGCAAATGAAATCTCTCAAGTCATTGCCAGCCTGCCTAGTATTTCCTATAGCATATCTTGGCACTAGTAACATTCTTCATTTTCCTCAAGGGGTGGGACTAGAAGACCTATACTCTATGAGGATGATAAATACTTCCATGTTAAGTTTAGTTGTGAGACTTGACTGTAAATTATATAACACAAGCTAACAATATCTATTTCCTTTTCTCTGCCTCAACAAAAAAATAAGATACTACAAATTAAACCATAGACTGCTGAACTGTCTTGCTCATCCGTGCATCCCTGGCAGCTAACTAAGTGCCTGGGGCAGAGCAGGTGTTCCTTAAATATATGCTAGAAGGGAAGCAAGGAAAGGAGAAAGAAAGGAAGAGGGAAGAAAGAAAAAGAAGAATGGGGAAGGAATGTAGTCCAAGTGGCAACTGAGCCTCCCAAGTGGAACTTGAGCTCCATAAGAACAGTGACTTATGTGTTCCCCATCACTGAGCTCACTGACTGGCATACTGTGAGCACTTTATTCATATTTGTCAGACACATGCATGAATGAGAACAGACATAGTCCATGCTTTCTCTGTCTAATGAGAACAATAAAGGTATTCATATATGGTTATAGTTACTGTGGTGATAAGTGTTTTCAAGGCAAAACTATAACAACAGAAAAAAAGAGAATACGGTGCAACTAGCCTAGCCCTTGGTTATAAGGTAGAATTTCTCCAAGAAATGACTACTGATTGGGCTGAGACCTGAAGGATGATAAAAGTTGGCCAGGAAAAGAGTTGGGTGAATCAGAGTAAATACTTACCTCTATCCCAGGGTTCTATGGATTTTGACCAATTTATTCAATTATAGAGATTCCATAAAACCCAGTATTGCCAAATCCAATGTAATTTATTTTTCAATTATCTCATTTTGGGAGAGCAATCACCACTGTATCATCTAGCCAAATAATATGTATTTACAGCTGTGTCATTTCTGTGCTTATCAGTCATGTTACTCAAAAGGAAGGGTCACATCTCCATCAAACTTGATAGGGGAAAAACACTTCTGTAGGCATTTTTCCCATTAGAGAAAATTATAGAGTCAGGTTTTCTTCCAACCTTCAGCACTGCCTGGTGTCCTAAAGTCCTTCCACACCAGAAGTGTTTGACCCACAAAACAGTGGTCATCTCCAAGGAGAAGAACCAAGGAGTCATGGAGGATCCAACAGTGCCTCCATAGTGTTAGAGGGAAGTAGAGGAAGTGCACAAAGGCACAGATAACTGAATGAGCTCAGCAGGGTAGAAGGATATCACAGGATGAATGCCATCATTGTCACCCAAAATTTTTACTGACAACTCATGCAAGGCCTGACACGATTTGGTCACTGTCTACCTTTTTAAATTCACCATCTCCATTTTCTCTCACCCCTACTCCATACCATCCTTATATCCTGGCTAACCACCTTACAGCTATTTTAGCCTCCTTTCTGTGCCTCAAACAGGCTGAGTAGCTCTTGCTTTGGAGCTTTTGTGTTTTGGCATGCTCTTTCCCTGATTATCACATAACCAGCTTCTTTTTAACCTTCAGTGCAGGATCAACTATTGCCTCTTCAGAAAGGCCCTCCCTGAATATTCAAGGAAATGATTTATTTTACTAATTTACTTCTCTGTCTGTCTCTAGAATGTAAGCCCCATGAGGGCAGGAGCTATCACCTATGCTATTCTTAACTATAACCTCAGAGTTAGCACAATACTTTACATATAGTAGGTGCTCAATAAATAGTTTTAAATGAGTGAACTAAAATCAGACATAACATTTGGTTGTAGTCAAATTTATAAGCTAAATAATTCTGATTTAAAAAAGTGGTAGAGCTATTTGGTTTGATATGACATATAAAAGAAACAGTTGATTGATTTTTAACTTTTTAGTTTGATGACAGGTCTCACCAAATAACACCAAGATTGTATGCTTTCATTTAAACGACGTATATCAGCTTTTGTTGGCACTATTGCTGTCACAGAAATGGCAAATAAACCAGCTGTGACCCCTAAGAGACTGTCTGCTCTGGCTGATGAAAACAAAAATTGCTGTTTTGGCTCGATCTGGAGGCTAGGCATATAGAGAAAATCTAAATTTATTTCTAGCCTTGATATAAACTCATCTGTTTGCCATTTGCCTGGTACAATTGAAAGTACCATTCTCACAGCCAGCCTGCCTGTAATGATTTCTAATACTTGCTGCTCCCGATGTGGTCAGAACTATGTCCCTAACATAATATGCAAACACTAACTTTTGCAGATGTCAATAATTATGCAGGTTTATCAGTCTAGAAGGTCAGCACATATTATAGAGGAGACAGTTTAGGCTGATTAGAAAGCTTGCACACTGATAACAACTTGAACATCTCTTATTGTTGAAAACAAACAAAAAGCCCGGCAGCTCTTTCCTATGATTTATTCCTTGAGGATGCTGTGAGAAAGATGATTGCATCAAATTGTCCAGATCACAGGCTGATGGCATCAAGCTTTTGCTACTCGCACTTGTATCCTTCATCAGGAAGCACAAAGAAACACAAAGGCTGTGTGGCAAGGCAGGAAAGGCAGAGAAAAGAAAGAGGCTGCCTCTGAGGTCCGAGAATTATTAGTAAGGCCAAGGCGGGGAGGGCTGTGGAGGCAGAGAATCTGGGTTTGAATCCAGGGCCTATCACTCACTGGCTGTAGGATCCAAGATAGATTATCTAATCCCTCCCAGGCTTAATTTTCTGTCTGTAAAATAAGAAAACTAACGTTTTCCTTCTAGGTTGTTGTGAGGATTAAATAGTATAATAAATACATAGTCCTTTTAAATTAAAATTACTATGGAAATACCAGGTATTAATTATATTCATAGATGCTCCTCCCTCCCCATTTTAATAGATTTTGGAAAATAGTAGAAATGTCTGGGCATCAAAAGCCCTGTGGTCTTTTGAAGCATCCTGAATGTTGGAAAGACAATGAATATGTAGTAGGAAAAATTCAGGCATGAACAACCTGGGTCTGAATTCTGCCTCCATCACTTCCTGTGTGACACTGGGCATGTTCCTAGACTTCTCTTTACTTTCTTCCTCATCAATAAAATAGGAATCCTAAGAGTAGTTCCCTTAAGGGCCATTGCAAAATTAAATGAGATAAATGAGTTATGCTTCATAATTAGCAGGATTATCTATGGAATGAAATTGCTGACTAGCCTTTAAGGTGATGTATTCTAATTCCGTAGATCAGGAACAGTGCATGGACACCTTCATTTTCAGAAGTTCTAACTAACTCTGATACATACATATCTGTGGTTGAGACCTGTTGTTGCCATGAAGCAAAATGTCACCATGCTTTCTTGTTGTGTATAGAACAGGTCCGTAAAGATCCTACTCACGGCTAAGAGATTTTTCTTCTTGACCTTCTGAGGTCTCAGTTTTCGTGTCATTACATGGGCATAATAAGGTCAAACCTTGCAGAGTGCCTATAAAGAACAGTGTTTATGAGTATAGACTCTGCAGTAAGACTATATGACATGAAAGGAACTCTCATCATACCATGGAAAGGGTAGATATCAATATAGTTTGTTTCCTTTTCTTCTCCTGATGTGTATTCATATGTCTGGTCTAGTGGGTGAGGGAGCCTAGCCTCCTGCCCACCTTCCATATCCTCATCTCTGCATGGCTTCATTGTTCCTTCCTCACCATATGTGCCATGACTCTTAAATAATAAAAAATGATTCGATTTCTTTGTGGAAAACTGCTTCTGAAAAAAGTCAATGTTAGTGCCAGTGAAGAAAAGGAAGAGAAAGTGAAAGGGGTATGAAAAAGTGTTCTTAGCCAGAGAAAGCTAGTTTGGTACAGAATCACTAACGATCTGAAATCATCTGAATTTTATGGAGGAAACTGTATTTTCACAAGTACAGATATTCCCATAAGATTTGGGATAATTTCTAGTAAAATCTAAGAGCTGTCTATATTATGGAAATCGATGTTGGGCCCCTCACTCCCCACGGCCATATCAAGCCTACAACTAATTGGACCTGCCAGCCACAATCACCCAATCTGTGTTACCACCAGACAGAAACTCACTTTTTGCCTTTGTGAAGTGGGTTATTCTGTGTCGTCTGCCATCTGTGTGGTCTTTGCAGTCTCCCATATGTTGAACACAAGAATGAAAGCCTGGCTCACTGCCCTTTTTCAGCAGGGATAACACAACCATGTGCTTACTGAGTGTGTAATTGAACAATCAGCTCAGACCCCCTTTTCTTTAGAACCTCAGGCAGAGATTAAATTTTCACTCTGGGATCAGCTTCATGTCTCTTCCCTTGAGGACTAGGGTGGCAGATTTTTCTCCCCTCCCTGTGAATTATGCTGGGTCCATTATTAAATTTTTTTGCTGCTGAATGAGGAAATCCAGGAGACATGAGGTGATTTCACAAGTACATATTTCTTTTTTTTTTTTT
>NW_016805589.1:3245387-3249851 GCF_001698545.2 Rhinopithecus bieti
TTTTTTTTTTTGGTAAGGCCTATGGGGAAAGAACACAACTAGATTATTTTAGGACTTTATTTTATGAAAAGAAAATTAGTGGTCTCTGGGAAATTATACATATTTGAAAAAAATTCAAGTTACAGTAATTCAAGTAATTAGGAAGCTAGTTTTGACAACAGTGAAAATAGCAGCTGAGCCCCTAAGGATCCAGGGTTCATCATAGGGGGTGAGAAGAAGAGGAATAGCAATTTAGGCACAAGATACATGGAGCAACTTGTCCCTGTAAGATGTGGTTGCTGTGTGTCCCATCTTGCAGGAGCAGAAGCAGATTTTCTGCAAGGTTATTGTGATTCACTTGCAACTCCTCCTGCCCCTTACAACACAGCAGTATGAACCGTGTTGCTCCTTTGAGGATTTTAAGATTGAGCTCAGGATGGCAGTTTCTTATGACTATGCTCAAGGCACTGAGGGCATCACTTTACCTCCAAAATTCAATTAAGCTTCCTAATATCTTCATGGGAGGGCATTATTGTTACCCAATTCTAAAGCAAGAAAAATGGAACTTAGGGATGTGAAATAACATGTTCTCTGTGGACAGCTTGGGAGCAGTGGAGCTGGAATTCAAATCAGGCCTGATAGATGTCAGAGTCTGTGCTCTTTAGCGTTATGCTGTGAGGCCTCGGCTAAGGACCGTCCTCCTTTTGCCTACCAGGAAGCTTCAGCCTGAGCACTCCCTCCCACTGGAAGTAAATATCTGTGAAAATTTCAGACAACTCTCCTTCTTCTCTTCTGTACCACCCTACATTTGTCTTTATTTCCACAAGATCCATGTTTATTTAGATTTCTAATATTCTTTTGGGGACTTTATCTTACCTAGTTTAACACTTCACCAGATATACTCATCCATCTGTCCATCCATCCATCCATCCATCCATCCATCCATCCATCCATCTACCCATCCATCCACCCACCCATCTATCCATTCATCTGTCCATCCATCTACTTTTTTATTCCTTCAACATCCCTTGATGAATATATATTGACTAACCAGACATGGTGGCTCACACCTGTAATCTGAATGACTTGGGAGGCTAAAGCAGGAAGTTTGCTTGAGGCCAGGAGTTTGAGACCAGTCTGGGCAACACAGTGAGACCCCAGCTCTCTCTCTCTCTATATATATATATACACACACACACACAGTAGACTATAGGCTCCAAGTTAAGTGCTCAGAATATGATAAATGGTGAACAAAATAGTCATGATTCCTGACCTTGCTGAGTTTATAGCCTAGCAGGGGAGACAGAAATCAATCAAATAGTCACACATAACTACAAATTGTGACAAGTACCTTAAAGAAGTGGAAGAAGTTGTGAGTGCACCTAATAGGTTGTCCAGGCTTGGCCTGCGGGAGTTGGAATGGCCTCCCAAGGGAAGTGCTATTTCAGCTGAAAGCTGAAAGTTGAGTAAGCTCCTGAAACAGCTATCACTCACTGAGTGTAGACTAGGTATCAGGGTTGACTCTAAGCACTTTTCATGTAGTAACTCAATACAGCCCTGCCTATTATTTTCCAGAACCCATTCTCTTAACCACATTCCACTGCTTCCCATATAGGTGGAGAAGAGGGGAGAAAGACTCCTTACCAAGTGCACAGGAGTTTGAGGCTGGAGCACAGAAGACAGAGGGGAGCGGTGTGTGATGAAACTAGCCAGGTCAGAGGGGATGACACTGAGGCCATTGGCCTTACTTTGAAGAGTTTTGAGAAATCACTGTCTTTTCTTTCTTAAGCTAGGGAAGTGACAAGATCAGTTCTGTGTTTTCAAAGATTACTTTGGCTGCCGTGTGAACACTGGAGTATAGGAGGGTAGGGCTGGTGTCGGGAGAACAACTAGGATATTATTGCTATTCTCCAAGAAAGTATTTGAACAAGGGTGGTAGCTATGGAAATGGGGGACAAATAGATGGGTTCAGGGGTACGGGTGGGTAGTCATGTATTCAACTCCAGTTACGTGTGCAAAACCTCATGTTGGTTTATACAATAAGATAGCCTTAAAATATATCTCCACTCTTAGTTGCTTTGGTACATCTCCCCTAGTCCCTAAGAGATAGCCTTTTCACTCTTCAGTTAGAAGTCCTCCAGGTGGGAAAGTTTTTTGGGGGGTGGGTGATTGTTTCTTATAATCACAGATTTCCCTGAGTCTTGAAGACTTTGGGACTTAACCTGCAGGCAACAGAACTACACATCTTGGCACACTTGTAGAAGTTATTTGACATTGACAAGAGGAGTTGAGACAAATCTAAACTCAACAAGCCCGTGACTGTTGTCGGTTCAGTGCTTCAGTTTGAAGACAAAACAAAACAAAAAACTGTCATAGACTCCATAAGCTGAGTGGCAGTTCAAAGGGTAATTTAAAAATATTTTATAACTAGGAAATAAAGGTCTTATTGTGATAACATGCCCATACATGTATGAGAACCGTGTCAACCCTATATTTATTAAGATACTTACGAGATTTTTAAAGCTAAATGGAAAAGTGAGGGGCCAAACGTTCTTGTTTGCAAATAGGACAGAATTTCAGCAGGTACTGACTTTCAAAAATTCAGACATAGCAGAAACATCTTTATAGTTTATAAATATAACCATATTATGGATGCTCACACATATAAGCAAAATGAACTAGGGAGCTGAAACATTTACTCACCTAATTATTACCCCCAAAGTTGTCAAACGAGAAATTTGAGGCAAAACATGCTTTTGTTTTTGGCAAATGTGTCTTGTTTTGTTTTATTCATGGAGGTGATGTTTGAATTTGAATAATGGAGCAAGGGTATGTTAAATTCATTCAGAGCGATGGAGTTGTTTTGGAGCTGAAAGAATATTATTAATAGACCATGGAACTGGGAATGGTGTTTCTGGCTTTTCACATTTGCACATACAAGGCATGGAGAATTTAGATAGGATCAAGAGTTTCTTACTTAGTACTATCCCTAAAGTGATGGCTGGCTGTCACTATAGTTCTAGAGAGTCCTGCAAAGCTGCAGCTCCCTAGGAGGGCAGAGCACCCAGTTAAATCACCAGGAAGAATCCCATCTGAAGCAACCTGTTTATGGGTATAATACTTCTGCAAACATATACTCATTAGATTGTCACAGCCATATGAGGAGGTTAGGGCCAATTCTGTGAGCTCCATCTCAGGGCTGAGGGTAACAGAAACACAGTGAACCATCTACAGTAGGGGAAGTGACCAAAGGTGATGAGGCTTATTAGCAATCATTAGGTGCAGACCTCCATTCTCAGGAATACACATCCAGTGGGTTTGCTAACAAAGAGGCATCCTCCTCCCTCCCTCCTGCCCTCCTTCTCTCCCTTTCTCTCTTTCTCCTTTACTTCCTCTCTCCATGTATATTTATGAAATGGTTCTGAGAACAATACTGTGGTAGTCACTGATGAGAGAACCAAGGCAATAAGCCAGATTACCCAAGCCAAAAACAAAACAAAACTGTTCCTAGAAAAAAGAAGAGTATAATTTCTGAGCCAAACTTTAAGAATGGTGAGCCAAAATTCAGATAATTGAGGTAAATGGTTTGTTTTGTCTATTTGACTTAATTAGCTAAATAACATCCTTATCTCTAATTATATCTTGGTGGTAGAACCCCAAATCATAAGAGATCCCTGCCCTTGGGCAATTTGGGGCAAGTTGCTTCAGTTATAAATTAAGTTTCCTCAGTCATAAAATGATTAAAGTGTAGTGAAGATTGAATGAAATGATACATGAAACTGCTTGGCACATAGGGAACCCACAGTAATAACTGGTTATTGTTTATATTAAGGTGGGATGTGAGGAAGAACTTACAAGGATGAGAGGGAAGGTGGGAGGGGCTTCCAGGGAACCAATATTTGTGAAATATCTATGTAACAGGGTACTCACGAAAAAGATGTATGTTCTCTCTCTCTCTGCATGTTGGCGGTGACCCGAATGTACCCATCTTGGGCCCCACTGAGGTTGCAGGTCCCTATAACCAGAGAAATGGGGTTGCCCTTAGCATCCCCCTCTAAGAGGCACTTCCTCATTACTGACAGTCCTTAGATAAAGCATTACATCTTCTTGACCCACAGGATGAGGAAGTGATTCCCTTTTCAATTCCTTCTCAGTGCTGATTTCACCAAGCAGAAAGTCTAAGTTCAGAGCTACAAATCTTTAACACATATCTTTTACACTTCATAAACTCCATCTTTAAAAAAAGCAGGTCAGAAGCTCAGAATCTTAGAGAGCCTTCTAGTTAGAATTCATACTTTAAAAAATTTTCTTTTTATGGTGTTTTTTTTTTTTTTTTATTTATTATACTTTAAGTTCTAGGGTACATGTGCATAACGTGCAGGTTTGTTACATATGTATACTTATGCCATGTTGGTGTGCTGCACCCATCAACTCGTCAGCACCCATCAATTCATCATTTATATCATGTATAACTCCCCAATGCAA
>NW_016805589.1:3253506-3312934 GCF_001698545.2 Rhinopithecus bieti
AGTTTGCTAAGAATGATGGTTTCCAGCTGCATCCATGTCCCTACAAAGGACGCAAACTCATCCTTTTTTATGGCTGCATAGTATTCCATGGTGTATATGTGCCACATTTTCTTAATCCAGTCTGTCACAATGAAAATAATAATATAAAGTTTCATTTTAAATAATTTTGGGTAAAAAGAGGAGGTGTTTTAAAAGAATATTAAGGAAGCATTAAGCAAGCATTAAAGAAGCATTATGATCAAAACATAAAGATGAGTTGGTGTGCCAACGTGACAAAAATCATGGCCATCACATTAAAATGACTAAAGTTTGGGAATTGCTGCCCTTGCCAAAAGAAAACCGCGACTGTTCTTCAGGGTCTTATGATCAATCTCTCAGCCTTATTTTAAAGCCATCCAAGACTGTCTGCTCCAAGAAAATGATGAGTTGATAGACATGGCTGTCTGAACCCACCTATCAGCGTGGCAATGTCTGCATTCTGGAAATGAACAATAAAAGCTTCTGTACAGGGACTGCACATAGTGAGCCTGAGATAAATTTCTAGAGGGGAAAGAAGTGACCTAACCAAAAAAGATCAAACCTTTATTAGGTCCCTTCATCCATCTATGTTCCAGAAGACTGTTCAATGTGGGCATGAGATGGATCTGGAGATGAAATGTCCAAAGAAAACAAGAGCAGTAATAGGATAAGAAGAAACCTTTTCTTGGCATCAGTGTACTTATTATATTCTTACTGCATGCTCCTCTGATCAACCTAATAAATTCTCCTTTCTCTTCGAAAATGGCATGAGCACATTACTTTCTAGTCAGCAGCAAACATACTGTACATACTCCAAGAAGAAAAAGGAATCTAAATAGAAAATTCTTACCAAGTGAAAAGAACCCACAAGGCCTTTACCTTCATGAACTTACTTAGTATACGTACTAGGTTAATTCACTTCCAAATAAGTATGGGTATCACATGTCTAAGATGAGGAAAAAGGCTCACAGGAGTTAAGTAACATTCCTGAAGCAAGCAGAAGAGATGGAGCAAGAATCCAAACTTACGCCTGACATCCTTTTATTTTTCACTGTATGTTCTAATTGGATGAAGCAATGTTTTTGTTTTGCTTTCTTTTTTTTTTTTTTTAATTAATAGAAATGGAGGTTCACTATGTTGCCCAGACTGGTCTCAAACTCCTGGGCTCATATGATGCTCCCACTTTAGCCTCTCAAAGTGTTGGGATTACAGTCATGAGCTACTGTGCTCAGTCTGTTTTCTTATTTTTTAATCAGGACCTGCATATATAAGATGTAAAACTTCTGTCTCCTTTTTTTTTTAAATTTGAGATACCTTTATCTGCCAGCAATTTTTTCAGATATACAAAGCAAGTTTGGATTCATTTTACTGTTTCATTTGTTGATGCAATAAATTGTTGACGAAATAAATTGTTGATGATGTGATAAATCTATGACCAAGCAGACAGCTTAGATGACTCTTTCTGTGGTGTTTTCTCTACATATGTATGGTTCAACTTGTTTTGTGTTCATTCATTGGTTGATTCATTTGATCATATTTATCAAATGTTTACTCTGCACTTTTGCATTGGACTTAGTCTTCTGTGTCTATCCACAAGCAAATTGGAACCAGCCTTCAATTTGTCAACGTCACATATCCTCATGGATAAATGCTCAAGTGTGTTGTGCACACCATTGTTATGTTAAATGCATTCCTGACATGCGTTATCATCATATCAACTTGGGCAGAAGTCCTCCCCAGAGAAGGTGAGTGAAGATGAGGTCAGAAACATGTGTTTTGTTGAGAGAAAGATTTTAGAAATCATTTCTTTCTGGTTTTCTTCCTGTTTTAAAAGAACCAAATAAGAGAAAACCTCCACAAGCAAAACAAATGGTAGCTTCAGCACATGGATGGTCTCCAACAGATCTTCATAAATATCAAGGTGCACAAACACTTTTTCTCTCTCTTAACTCACCCTCCCAGCATGGTGCTCAGAGTCCTGGTAATGTGCAGACTTCAGTGTAGGTGAAGCCTTAGGGTCTGAAAGAGAAGTTAGTGAAATAAGCTTCCTTCTTCCTATCTTGCTCCAGGGTTCCTCACTATCACATTTCCTTGTAGTTTCTACTTAGAAAGTCAACACAGCGTACTGTCTTCTTTAATCTAAGTGTACTTTTCGACACCTCTATATTCTTGCCTTTTCACACCTTTATCATTCTTTCTTTGAATGTAAACCTTCCCCTATGCCTGTTTTCTATGCCCTTTTAAGAATGGTTTGGGAAGCTCTCTCTTTTGATAAGACTTCTATCCTCACTCTTTCAGAAGCAAAGATTGCTTTCAGATTGTTCTTTCAGAAGCAAAGATTGCTTTTTTTTAAACAAAGTTTTTCTTTCTTCTTTTGGCCTGAAGCACCAAACAGGTCTCTGAGTCTATAACATGGGCTTTTATTTTAGACGAGATTCAAGAGAAGAACATGGGAGATATTACAAATCATATGTGTACTTTTACTTACTCCCTGAGTGAATTTAATATGCTTTTCATTGATTAATACATTAGCATAGCTGCTAAATGCCCAGTATGTATAAGACAGTATGCTAAGGTTTGGTGAGAAATTGACAGACAAGTTATAGAGTGCTTTAGATTCTCTGTTTTGTATTAAAAGGGTAGTTCTACAATCAAATATCAATTACTTTCAGATATATGAAATCAAATATTGTCTTTCTCAGCTACAAAATTGAGATGTGGCTATGTACAGTACGTAACTCTGGATATAATAAGGCAATACTTAGTAAATCTTTGAATAAATAAAAGAATACAGAGCTGGAGAAGAAAAGTCTCTGGGAAAGATCGGTTAAAATTAGAATTAGGGATTTTGGTAAATATACAAATGGGAAAATAAGCACTCAAGTGAGAAAATACAAAGACTCAGAAGACATAGAATTGATGTTTTTAAAACAATTGAGGGGATACAGAGGTGAAAAACAAATGTATTTACATACTTGTGGACCTCATGGACCAGGTAAATGAAGTTGTTCAGTGGAAAGTTAATTTTTAGAGCAAAAGGAACAGGAAATAATGCTTTACACACTGGTTTGTTTATTTATAGCACTTATTACTAAAGAAGTGATGTCAGTCAGAAAGAAATAAATTGGACTCTGTTGAGAATGGATCTAAGCCAATTTGGTCATTCTCAATTATTAGGTTCTTTTTTTAAGAACATGTAACCTTCAAAAATTTAGAGGTAATTTAGTTTAGGATCTCCTCCCCTGCCGCTTTCCTACCAGGTTATAATGAAAGTAATTCTTAGCTGGGCATGGTGACTGATGTCTGTAATCCCAGCACTTTGAGATGCCGAAGGAGGGTGGATCACCTGAGTCAGGAGTTCAAGACCAGCCTGGCCAACATGGCGAAATCCCAGCTCTACTAAAAATACAAAAAAATTAGCCAGGCATGCGGCAATCCCAGCTATAATCCCAGCTACTTGGGAGGCTGAGACAGGAGAATTGCTTGAACCTTGGAGGCAGAGGTTGCAATGAGTTGAGATTGTGCCACTGCCCTCCAGCCTGGGCAACAGAGCAAAAGTCTGTCTCAAAAAAAACAAAAAAAAAATTCTCAAACCCAGATCTTTCACACTTTTTTTTTTTTTAGAAAGCAGACACCAAACAGTCTAGAACCTGTTTGGCAATCTTCTTGAATCCCAGTTCTATCCTTTTAGTTTCATACTTTGTGTGAAAGTCTCATTGGACACAAATGGATACTATTCTGGGGGCAAGATGGATTCAACACTATGGCTGGCATCATGCAGAGTCCTTCCCACCAGCAACCTGGGTCCTGCATTGGCTGCCATTTCAAAAGTGCAGATGGGGCTTTCCACTTAGAATAGAGCGGTTTATGGCAGCTTAACACTCCCACGGGAACACAACTGAAAAAAAGCTAGATCAAATTCAAAAAACACATCTGTTTCAAGGCATCAGAGAGCTGCAAAAGCAATGACGACTGGATGGGCTAAAATTCCAGATGGGAAAATCCCAGAGGGGTGAGGGAGGGATCTTTGCAGCTTTTTCCTAGGGGGGCATTTGTCTAGTTCTAGGTGTGACCATGAGGCTGAGAAGCCTTTCTTGGCTCCAGCAAGGGGCTGCTGTTGCCAGGGAGGGAGAAAACAGCAGAGACTGGGGCAGGTACGTAGTAAGGAGGTGACCCAACTGGTGATTTCAATGGCCTTAACACACAGCTAGTTTCTTCTGGAAGACATTTGCTCAATCCTGAAGCTGAGCCCAGTGGCAGACTTAGAAATGAAGTTTAAAAATCTTAGAAAAGCAGAACAGAACTTTCCTCCAGTTCATGGTTCTGCGAAGACACTGACTGCTGGAGAGGAACTCTGGTTCATGGGGCCTGGAGGCAGTGGTGAGGTGACATGTTTGCAGTCGCCTGTTCCCTGGCAGCTTTGGCCAGTTCCAGGTATGGCCAGAGCTGAGCATCTTGCTTGGCCCAACAGAGGGCCACTGTTGGGATAGGAAAGCAGAAGTTTTGGCATTGATGTGAGGCTGGAATTCGCTGGAGACTTGAGGAGCCTCAAACACACAGCTGGTTTCCCTTTAAGAAATTTCAGAATTCTGAAGCTGCATGGAACAGGAGATTAAAAATCAAAAAAATTCTGAAAAGCAAATGGGAGTTTTCTGTATTCTGTGAGCACTGAGAAGTCAAAGATCTCCCAGGCACTGGGGTCCTGGTCCATACTTTATGTTCTCACTTAGAAGGGCCTCACTCTGGGAACAGGAACAAACCCAAGATACACGCAGCCCAGTCACAAGCTTGGGGAAGATGCTTCTCCCAGCCTCAGTCTATCTGCCCCACAGAGGAAAGGGTTGATCCTCTCCTGGTGGAAGATAACATCTACAGTCTCCATAAGTTTTTATATACAAAAATCTGGCATTCAACTAGATATAAAGACCACTGAGGTCAGAAGATTCTCATACCCTGTCATGCAAGGATGGAGTATGTTTCCATACTATTTTTAGCCAATCTACCTCTTGAACACATTAATTGCACTCATGGAAACACTTTTGTTTACTAGCATGATAGAAAATAATTTATTATGCCAATAAACAAAACACATTGTTGATTAGAGATAAAGAGCTGAAACTCTTGCAGCAGCCCTTCTGGGGTATGACTGTAATCATTAAGGGCTGGTTGATCACTCTGAAGTATGTATTTTTGATTACAGTGTAAAATAAACAAACATGTATCTATAATACATTGTCTATGATGAAATGTTTTAAAGTAAATAATAGCTCATATAATAGACCAAAAGCTCTTTAATAATTTGTATATTTTCAAAAAGCTAGAAGAGATGATTTTGAATGTTCACAACACAAAGAAATCTTAAATGTCTGAGGTAATTGATATGTTAATTATCCTGTTTTGATCTTCATACATTGTATACACATACTGAAATATCACTCTGTATCCTATAAATATGTACAATTATTACATGTCAACTAAAAATAAAATGGAAAAAAAATCAGAAGCCTTGGTAGATTCAACTCTGTGTGCCTAGCTAATTCAGTACTCAGCATGTAATAGGGGATCAGTCATACTTGTTGAGTTAATTAATAGATTAAATATTTAGGTAAAATAATAAATGATGGGCTGGGCACAGTGGTTAACGCCTATAATCCCAGCACTTTGGGAGGACAGGATGAGTGGATCACGAGGTCAGGAGTTCAAGACCAGCCTGGCCAACATGGCGAAATCCCAGCTCTACTAAAAATACAAAAAAAATTAGTTGGGTGTGGTGGTACGCACCTGTAGTCCCAGCTACTCAGGAGGCTGAGACAGGAAAATTGCTTGAACCCAGGAGTTGGAGTTTGCAGTGAGCTGAGATTGCGCCACTGCTCTCCAGCCTGAGTGACAGAGCAAGACTCCATCTTGAAAAATATAATAATAATAAATGATGGATTACTCTGGGCATTATTTCAAAAGGAGAGAATCAGAACAAGGGGCTGTTCACCTCTTTGTACCTCTTCTCCCTAACTCACTTTGAATCCCCAGTCATGTCCTGTATCCCAGTTGGTTCTCATATCCTGTCTTGGATTGCTTTGTTACCATTCTGATCATTTTCCATGCCTTTCCTGGAAGGCAACTTAGCAAGGAGACTGGGAAGCAGGCACTCAGGTGTCAGGCAGACCTTATCAAGCAGCCTTGACTCTACAACTTACCTACCACCCGTAAGTTGGCCACTAGCAAGTTACTTAACCTCTCTGGATCTCAGCCCTCTACTGTAAAATGGGTGTAGCATAGTAGCTTTCACAGAAAGTAGATGTGAGGATTAAATAAAATAATACTAGTCAAATGCTTAGGAGAGTTCCTTCAACATAATTCAATGTAGTTATACAGTAAAATATTAGCAATTATTATATTCTTTTGTAAGTCTATGCATTGCTCAATTTGGATTTTTCCATCACACAAAAATTAAGATTACATCAAGATTGTGCACCTTAACAAAATAAAGGCTCAGGAGAGATGAGACTCAACTAATAAATGCTAGAATACATACTTTCATGTTAATATTCTACCTTCCAAGAAGTCAGTTTGAAAGACTGACACTGAGCTGAAGACATTTAAAAAGCAATTTCCTAGCCTGTTAACGTTTTCCAGTCTATACATGTCTCAAACAGTTTGGGAGACCCCTAAAACCAGCTTCCTTGCTTCCTAGGCATGTCTCTCTCTCTCTCTATATATATGTATATATGTATGTATATATGTATATATCTATGTCTATATGTATATATATTATATACATTATTATATATAAACATATATAACAATATATTTTTTTACCAAAATTGGTATCTCTAACAGAATTATCTTACTGAACATAAGATTTAACTGAAAATTACATTTACTTTTCCAGAAATTAAATCTGACTTTAAAAGATGAATAATCTACAGACTCTCAACCATGAAGAGTATGTCCCAGCTTTCAAATACCACTGCCAAAGAGTTCTTTTAGGTCAAGACTCATTCATTTGGGGGTAGGATAACACACTAGACTATTTACCTTCATTAAACTGAAACTATGGGAGGTGCAGAAGTCAACCTGCATTTGTCATTGGGTCCGAGTGTCTCTGCTGTCTGCCTGTCCTTGAGCTCTCATAATGGCTGGTGCATTTTCTAGAAGCATTGCGTAAGGACTATTAGCAATTCCAAACAGCCAATCAAGCAGGTGTATATGACAACCTGCATTAAATATCAATGAGTTTTCTCTTCTTTGAGCAACAGAGCTGATTTTAAATCATATGAATGTGTATGGCAAGAGTTGCATATAGCCAAAATTACCATTTATAATCTTTTAGAAAGACATCAAATTGAATGTCAATAAACCCAACACAGTCAGTTTTTTCCCACTGTCTAGACATATTCCTGTTTCTTTGGATTACTACCAGAATAAGTAGTCGGTTTGCATTTGGAGGCCATATTTTAGGAAATGTTCTTATCTTGAAACACTAGTAGCACATTCAGTACAGAGAGATGTCCATACCATGAGAGGAGCATGTGGGAACTGGTACCAAATGTGGAAGATCAGATTCACTTTTCCCATCTCTCCTGCACTCCAAGCACATATGTATTGAGGAGGTGGTCAGGTAGAATCACTGTACTATTTACATGGTTTATAGTATTTTCTTTTATCTTATGTTTCACCTGGGCATCTTATGTTTCACTGTATTGAACTCTACCAGTTGGCTCTATTAAATTAGATGCATGGAGATATACTCTATACCAGTCTTGGAAAGACCTCAAAGATAAAATTTACTGTCTGCTAGGGATTATATTAAATATGCATTATTTTATATAATCTTGTTTAAAGTTTTATTTTTTAAAGTCATACAGTAAAATTGACCTTTTTGGTGTCCAGTTCTACGACATTTACCACAGGCATAGATTCTTAAAGTACTATCACAACCAGGACGCAGAACAGTTCCATTACCCCATGAAACTCCCTGCTGTTCTCTTCCAGTCAACTCTTTCTTCACCCTTAACCCTGAGCAGATCCATGGCAACCAAGCTCCTCTTTTCTGTCAATATACCTGTGTCTTTTCAAGAATGTTACATAAATGAAATTGTACAATATATAACCTTTGAGACTGGTTTCTTTCACCCAGCCTAATGCCTCTGAGATTCATCCAACCTGTGTGTATCAATAGTTCATTCCTTTCTGTTGCTGAGTAATTTTCCATTGTATGGCTGTATCACAGCTTATTAATTCATTCTCCCAGTCTTTTGGGTTGCTTCCAGTTTTGGTGATCATAAATAAAACTGCTGTAAATATTTACATATAGTGTTGTGTGGATATAAGTATTCATTTCACTTGGGAAAATATCCAAGAGTGGGATTATTAGGTCATATGTAAGATTACATACAAAAAACTACAAAACTTCTTCCAGAATCGCTGTACCATTTTGCATCCCCATCAGCAATGTATGAGAGTTTCAACTGCCACAGACCTTCATTAGAAGTTGGTATTGTCAGTAGTATTTTTAGTCGTTTAATAGGTATGTGGTGTATAATACTGTAATATCACTATAAAGTAGGTAGTATTATCATGTCAGTTTTTTGAGTGAAGAAACCAAGGCTCAGAGAGTGTAAGTACATAACCATAGACCTCACATTATGTAAGGGGCAGAAGCATCCCAGGATTTAACTCCAGAGTCCTAAAGACATTCCACATTGTAGTATAAGAGCAATCTCTTCAACAAGACATGTATCTTCTATTTGCAAGTCATAAGCTTTAATACACCTTATTGACTTCTTTTAAAAGTTGGGGATACTTTGCATAACTCTCAGTTTGTGAATAAGCTGGAAGATGCCTTCAATCAGAAATGTTCTTTCTTTTGAACAAAAAAAAGAGAGGGCTTAGCAGAGAGATTGAAGACATCAAATTAAATTTCCTTTTGCATTAAAAAAATTATTCAGGACAAAAAAACCCACAAAACATTTTAAAAAACACATACACACAAAATGCTCCCTGTGACCTTTCATTTCCCTTCTGCTTTTCCTCCCACTGGGTAGCCATTGCTTTTGGCCGGTCAAGAAAATTCCAGCTCTTAAGAACCATTTTCGTAGATTTGAAAAGAGAATTTTTTTGCTTTTTTTTCTTTCCCTCAAGGTTTTTTTTTTTTCTTATCCTTCTTGAGCTATGGTCTTAGGACAATTTCACAGCCTCCCTGCAGCTATGATGGGGTTCCTTAGTAGAGGTAAAGTCACAGAAGAATGAAAGGCTGACTGCTGGGTCCATCTACCAAGAAGAAAATTTTAAAGAATCTGGCATCTTTGCATTTGTTACAATATATGCATATCATAAGTCTAGAAATATCAAACATTTGCCTATAATTTGGTTAGGTCATTTTCCATGGGCTTTTCTTTGACCTTTTTAATTGGTTGATAAGCCCTTGGTCTAACCACAGGCAGTTGATAATAAACTAGAAATAGAAGAATGTTCAAGATTCAGACACTGGGAAGGAACCAATTACCTTTCCTAAAAGGGTAGATTTTCAACTTTGAGGACCAGAAATAATTCTTTGATTTTTCTGTCATCTGGCTCATCTTCAGTGCAATCAATTCTCAGCTACCTGCTTGTGTGTGCTCTGGCCTGCCTCCCTCGGGTGCTTCCTTTCTTCCTACTCACCCAACTCTCCCTCCCACTTGGGAAAGTCCTTCTGTTGTGTACAGGGGATATTTTTAAAGCCATGTACCGGAACTTCAATGCTGCTGGGAAATTCCTCCAAACGGCTTTATTTGTAAGAGAAGTATGCTGCATGCTGGCTTTTTCAGTATTTCGTTACAGACCGCAGATGGAGGAGTGCCTCCTAGGGTAGGTCACATGGAGCCTCTGGATTCTGCATCTATGACCTTTCTCTGTGGGTCCCAGATATCTTATTTCCCTCCTCTCTTCCATCTCTTCCAGCCTGCAGCTTCTGCTTCTTTCAAGCACACTGGCTCAAAGGTCCCACTATCTTTGGAGAAAAATGAAACTGAATCCCTTCCTAATACCATACATAGAGGTGAAGTCAGATATGTTGAAATGTAAAATATAAATTGAGAAATATAATAGGAGAAAATGTAGGAGAGTATCTTTGTTAACTAGGGTGGGAACGATTTATTAAACAGAACATCAAAAGCACAACCATACATTATTAAAAAGATTAATATGATTACTTTAAAAGTAGGACTTTTGGTTCAACGAAGGGCAAAGATAACAGGCAGATGAGAAAATTGAAAAAGAATTTATCATAGCTAAAACTGACAAGAAACTCTTATACATTATTGAGGAAAATACATTGTATCAAAAATTCTTACACAACAACAAGGAAAAGACAGAAACCCTAGAAGCACAGACAGTGGGGAGGAACAGGCAATCTACAGAGGAGTACACTGAAAAGACCCACAAGCATTGAAGAGATGCTCAAAATATCTGCTAATAGACAAATGCAAATGCAAATAATTATGATATATCACTTGACTGGAAAAAAAATAGAAAGCAAGACCGTTTCAAGAGCTGGCAAACATATGGGGATGGAAAACTCTCAGGTGTTCTGCTGTTGCTGCTGAGGAGCCATCTGGGGGAGTAATCTGGCAGTAATTAGTCAAACTAAGTATATATAATTGTACAATCCAGCAATTCTATCCCAGGTGTGTACACCAGATAAATTCTCACACAGATCCAGAGAGGGCTACATGCAAGGTTGTGAACTGCAATTTAATTTCTGGTGGCAAGGAGCACGAGGCACCCTGGCTGTCCCTCGCTGAGAAAGCAGGTGGACACAAAGTGATGGATGTGACCACCCTGCAGATAGAGACCGTGAATTAGATGTCTGTGTAACAACATGGAGGGACCATACAACATAGTGGAGGTGGAAGAAGAAAGAGAATTAGTTATAATCCAGTGTCATTGCTGTAAATCTGAAATACACACACATGCACAAAACATCATCATATCCATTTTGCACATAAAAATATACATATTAAACACATTGGTTTAGAATGATGGGGGAGAGAGGCAATGAAAGACAGAAATGGGGGTTAAGAGGAAGAAATAAGCACAGTAGAGGAACCTCCATGGACAACTGATGACATTATGCCATGAACCAATGAGTGTTATTAACTCAAGTCTCTGTTCCTGAGAGCCAGAGTAAACAAAACAAAACCAATGTACTCTGTTGAAACTTTCAACCTTCCTCCAAAGGGCCCTGTCAAACTGGGGACATCCTATCTGCCCTCAGTTACCCCCTCTTAGGTCCTGAAAAACGCTAAACCTGGCCTAGACTGCTGAAAGAGTTGATGACATTTCTGTGTTTCCTGTCTGTCCTGTTGGGGAATTATCCATGATATTGTGATTCAATATGTTATATTAACCTCTATATGGTATATATCTCTTGCTGCCTACTTATATTTAGGGTTCATAATTCTAAGACCCACAGATGTGGGTGTCCATGACAAAATTCTGATCTTAGATGATACTTTTTGCTATTCTCCCTTTTTCTAATAGCAAATAATTTTCATGATAGTAAACAGCAAATCAAATAGCAAAACTTAAATGCCCATCAGTAGAGAGTGGTTAAATAATTATGATACATCCTTACAATAGACTATGCAGCCACTAAAAGAAATGAAGAAGGTTTTAAGTCACCAATATGGAATTAACTTCTAGACATAGAAGTAAGTGAAAAAATTAGCGTCGAAAATCATGTGGATAATATGCTACAATTTAAAAGCTTGTATATCTCAAACATCTCTGAAAGAATATATAAGAAACTAATATTGGTTGCCTTAAAGAAAGAGACCCAAGTGACTCTGGACAGAGATAGAAGGAGATTTTCTGTATGTTTATACCTTTTGAATTTTGGATTATGTGACTGCATTCACTATTTTAAATTAATATTTAAAATCAATAAATTTGGGAAAGGAGTTAGGGAGATGGTCAAAAAAAAAAAAAGATGAAAGAGGAGGAACAAATTAAAAATATAAAATAAAATCTACCAATACAATTTATAAATTTATAATAGTCAAGGATTAAAAGTTTTCAGAATATTATAACATATATATGTAGATAGAGAATAAACAAACAGATTAAAATGATAATAACTATGCCCCGCTATTGGTAGGTATAAAGTTGAGACTGCGATTTTAGCAACTTAATTTAAAATTTAAAAATTTACAAAATTAATTTAAAATTAAATAATTTTTAATTTTAAAGTTTAGAGTAGGTTTAAAAGTGGTTGCTGAATTTTAAAAAACCGGGTATGTCAGAACTTATAAGTAAAGAATAACCCCTTTAGGGTCACCTTAAGAGATAATACACTTACTTACATGTAGCTGCTATTGCTGAACCTATTCTGGATTTCTCTAACATAGGGTTCTAAAATTTGGGGTGCATGGAGTCTGTGGATAAGATTCAGGAGCCTGTAAATTTGGGCAGGAAAAAT
This sequence comes from Rhinopithecus bieti, assembly GCF_001698545.2. Classification (NCBI taxonomy): domain Eukaryota; kingdom Metazoa; phylum Chordata; class Mammalia; order Primates; family Cercopithecidae; genus Rhinopithecus; species Rhinopithecus bieti. The sequence goes on from NW_016805589.1 coordinate 3,265,982, forward strand.
TATATCTTTCTTTCTACTAACCTCTTTATGAAAGTTAAAGTTTCCTTTAATTATGAGAGCAATAGTAATACCTAAGTTTTTGTTACCAGTGAAAATTCTGAGTCTAATTTAATTCTGTTATTTTCATATCACATTTTAGTTTTTACAGATATCTGTAAATATCTTTCCCAGGTTGATATTAGACATTTTTAGATCTTCTTATTTAATACATTATTAAAGAAGCAAATATGTTACTATGTCACAATTTTTTATATTTTGATAACTGTATTCAATATAATTGGCTCTTTATAATTCTATATATTTTCTTTTATACTTATAAAAACGATGATTCTGAGACAGAGTCCAGGGGCCTTACCAGAGTGCATAAGCTTCCCAAAGCACAGAAAGTTAGACACCTCCACAAATAGATCTAATTTCAGGGCAAGAAAAGCAGTGATGATGCTTTATGACCATATGTTCCTTTTGACAAAAAAGTAGTCTTTAACCGTTTTGGCTAATTGCAAAAATGCAATGCATTCTCAAAGGAAAAAGATATGCCACCACTGAAAATACTTTTGAGAAAATTCCATCGACAAAGAAAATGGTTTTTGTTTTTTAGAGACCCAGTCTTTCTCTGTCATCCAGGTTGGAGTGCATTGGAGTGATCATGGCTTACCGCAGCCTCAAACTCCTGGGCTCAAGTGATCCTCCGGCCTCAGCCGCTGGAGTAACTGAGGCTACATGTATGCACGACAGTGCCTGGCTACTTTTAATTTTTTTTTTTTTTTTTTTTTGGTAGGGATGGTGTCTCTGTTGCCCAGGCTGGTTGCAAACTCCTGGGCTCAAGCGATCCTCCTGCCTTGGCCTCCCAAGGTGTGTGAGCCACAGCGCCTGGCTAAGATGGAGTTTTATATACAGAATTATCAGGACTTCTTTTAGATCTCATCCTCAATATGCAAATAACTAATTCATTTAGCAAATATTTATTGAACGTCCATTATGTATGAGGCACTACTGTAAGCACTGGAATGAGTGCAGTGAGCGGATCAGATATGGTACCTGCCTGGATGGAGTTTATGTTACAATGGAAGCAATTGGCCTCCAAAAGCTAAGCTATAAAGAAATCTGACTGGATCAGGTATTTATAAGTGTTATGCTGAAAATAATGCAGAGTAATCTAGGGAGTGAGAGGGTGACTAGGGTCACCCATGTGGTGGCTAGGTACCTGGATCTGGCATTGCACTTCTTCCATACAAATCCTGGCTCCATGCACCTTTGGCTCTATGGCCTTGTCCAGTTGTGCACTCTCTGTACTCCAGTTTTGTTGCCTGTAAAATAGACATATTAACATTACCTACTTTAAAGAGATGTTTTAAAGAAAATGGCTACTCCTAACATCTCCCCAAGAACCAAGCACAGAATTTTGGAAGTTTTAATACATTTTCTTAAAGAAGTCTCTTTCTTGGCATTGTAAAACATTATCTAGATTCAAGTCTGAGTTGTTAAGTTATTTTATCCTAAGGCATCCAATGGCACAGATTGACATTAAAGTGAGAGAAGAACTAGCTTCATCATTGCCATTGTTCTCTACCATAGCCCATGGAAACACAAGACCTGGCTGACTGAGAAAAGTGAATGAGGGGAATTATGTCAGAAATGACAGAGAAGCATGGGCAGGATTTCTGGCAGGCACGGGTATTTCTAAGTAAGAAATGGTGTGGTTAGGAGACAATACTCTCAAGAAGGGGACAGATGGTTTCTGTGGCAAAGGGAGTTTCCCTCATTCAGCCTTGATGGAGAGAATAAAGGCCCTGGCCCCTCCACTGAGGATATGGAGTAAACAAGACAATTAAGTCTGTCACTCCTGGAGCCTGCATTCTAGTGTGGAAGACACATAGCAAATGATACATCAACATTAAGAAATTCATGAGTAAATAAAGATAATTTCAGGCAATAATAATTACTCTGAAGAACACGAAGAGGGGCCTATGATAGAAAAGGGGTGTAAAGGAGTTTGGAGGATTTAAGCTGAGTGAGCAATCTCATCTCTATTTTGATAAGGTCACTTTGGCTTCTGTGTGGATAACACATTGGATGCGGATAAGAACAGGAGCAGGGAGACCTCCAGTAGCAGGAGGCTGCTCTAGGGGTCCTTGCAAGGGATGCTGGCAGCTTCGACCCGAGTGGTGGGATGCAGATGGGAGAGGCAGGTGGACAGATGAGACAGCTGAAACAGGAAAAGCAGGCACAAAGGCAAACACAACACAATGTAACAGAACGGGAGTTTAGAGCGGAAGGAACACTCCGGAGTCATTCTGGTCCAATTCTGCAGATGAGGAAACCACATCCCAGGAGGCTGAGGTGGCTTGCCCTGCATCTCAGAAGCCGGGCAGTCCCTGAGCCTTCTGACCTCACATCCTCTGCCACACCACAGTGGAGAAACCAGAACTGGAGGAGCAGCTAGAATGCAGAGAAGAAAAATGAGGTGCGGGTGCGAGGAGGAGGAGAACAGAGAGAGAGGGAAAGAGGCAGCGAAGGGGCAAAGAAAATGAAAGAAAACGCAGGTGGAATGAGACAGAAACCACAACAGGTGAAAACAGGGATGGGGGCAGGCAGAGGAGAGGAGTGAGGCGGACCTTGATGCTGGGATTATTTAGGGCAGATAGTTTCCAGTTGAGGTTCAGTTTCATAGCCCATTGCCTGGCTCCCTGCAGCTGTCAGGGCACCAGAGGCAGCAGTTGGAGCAGCTGCCTGCACCACCTGAGCCACAAGGACAACGGCAAGGGAAGTGCAGATGGGCAGGAAGTCCCTCTGGGTCAGAGCCAGGGTAGCCAAGATCACATTGTTCTTGCCCACCGCATGGGATGCTCAGGCTTCCCACAGCAGCCCAGAGACCAGACCTGTCCTTTATCCTTAGCATCGCCACCATCATCACCATCATCGCCATGCTCCCATTTCTTAGGATCATGTGCCAGGGGCTTTGCATGCATTTCTCTCTTTCATCCTCACAGAAGCACTTGAGGAAGGTATTGCTTTCCCCAGTTTACAGATAAAGACACGATGGCTTCATTCATTAACTCACTAACCTCATTTCAGAGCCAGGAAATGGAGAAGGGCCCTGCTGTCGTTCTGTTGTTTTTGTTTTGTCTTGTTTTCTCCTCTTGAAGAGGACACATGGAGCCCTGGGTTGATGTTATAGGAGGTGTTGGTGCCGTGCACTGAAGGGATCCGATGTTTTCTCCTTTCTGCAGCTGGAGGTCACTCAGCCTGGACTGATGAAGCCGGGGAAGCCTGTGCTCTGGTCCACACAGCCCCCTCAGCCACCCCAGGGAATGCTCAGATCCAGTTGCACAGGCAGCCCACAGAATACAAACAGAACTTTCTTTTAGAATTTTTGCGCTGTTTTATTGTTTCTTACGGACAACAACTGACCTTCTCTTTTTTCCTTCAAGGCCCCTTTCAAATGTCACCTCTTCTATGAAGGTTTTATTTCTTTCCAGGCAAAATAAACCACTCCCTTTTTGGTGCCCTCATAATTTTAAATTTTGGCCTAAAGCGCTTGTTTGCCTCCACCATCAGAGCATGGGCTTCTTGAGGAAAGGGACTGTGTTTTAATCATTTCTGTATCCTTGGCATCTAGCACAGTGCTTGGCACAGTAAAAGCTGTCAATAAATGTTAGCTGAACTGAAAAGTAAAAAATGGAAAGGGCATTTATTGGGGCCAGTGTAAGTCAACTGTTTCCATCCTTGTTTCTTTAACTCAGAAACTCAAATGAAGAAAGACATTGTCAATCTCATGAGGAGTCCATATTTTTTTCTACTGGTGAGAGATAAAGTAAATAGCATGTGGATTTCCTTTGGAAGAATAACAAATAAAATTCTTTTGTAAGGCTGTGAGTTATAAAATTAACTTTTAAAACCTCCAAATTGCCATTTTGCAAGGAAGAAATATAAGTAATAAATATGAATATTCTTTTTTATTTCAGACTTTTGCTCCATAGGCAATAGAAATGAGATGGCCAATTACAGTATTGAAGCATAAGCACAGATCTAACTCAGTGCAGAGGCAAATATCATATAGCACATGATATTTTCATATTTTTGTGTGCTACTATGAGTAACACTATTGCAAATCCAATTTATTTATGATTTGGTCTTTGTAGCTCCAATTTCATTATTAACTAAAATTTCATAGCATCATTCTTACTGACATGCACTGAAGATAAAAATACTCTATATTTTCCTCATCTATCCTTGTCTTTTCCTTTATTAAAAACATAGCAAAATTAAAAAAAGAACTAGCAATAAGCACACTGAAATCACAACTCAGACACATGACAATATTCCATAACCATGACACCTGTCCAGGCTGCATCCAGCCAAATATGGATCCAAAAAAAGGAATACTGATATTTATTACTTATATTTTTCCCTTGCAAAATAACCCTTTGGAGATAACAAAAAGTTAATTTTATAACTCATATCATTATAAAATACTTTTATTTGTTATTCTTCCAGAGGAAATCCATATGCTATTTACTTTATCTCTTGTCAAAAGAAAAAAATATGGACTGCTCATGAAATTGACAATGTCATTCTTCATTTGCGTTTCTGAGTTAAGGAATAAGGATGGAAACAGTTGGCTTACACCAGCCCCAACAAATGCCCTTTCCATTTTTTGCATTTCAGTTCATAGTAGGAGCTCACTCAGGACTTAGCTGGCAGAGAGAGGAGAGTCTGAGGCCAATGTGCACTTCCCAGCACAACATCTCACATCCTCCTCATTTTTTATCACTCAAGATATTGAAAAACTAATATGCAAGGATGCTGTCATTATAGGGGTAATCTTCAATCTTCTCTAATTATATTTAAAATTATGTCATAAACTTCAGAAATTAGCAAGTATTAGTGTATACCTTATCATTAGCATAATGCAAGTTGGCCTCACCTACAAATAGAGTCATAATTATAAAAATTCTATCTTTCAACCTCCTACTTTCTCAGAATGGAATTTGTCCCCACTAAAGTTATCCTTCAAAGTAGTGCTTCACCTGTGCCCACAAATACCTGTGGCTACTGCACAAATACTGTGTGGCTTCTACCAGGTTTTTCCTCCTGACCTAGCTCTCATATGTTGATATTTGTTATCCCATCAAACCTTTCTGTTGCTCAGCTTTGCAGCATGGATGGTGCAAAAAAGCAAATGTTGCTCTGTCTGCTACTGTTCCCAAAGCTGGCAAATTGCAGGATGTCACCATGGGGTAAGCTCCATGAATGAAGGGATTAGGGGTGAAGAGAGAACAGACCTTTCTAACAAAGTTCAGAGTCCTGAGTTACTGAACTTTTCCCTAACTCAATATTAATTTCCTATTGTTGCTATACTGAATTACCAGAAACTTAGTAGTTTAAATCTGCACATTTCATTATCTTACAGTTAAGAGGACAGAATCCAATCAGGGCCTTATTCAGCTATAGTCAAGGTGTTAGCGGGGATGTGGTTTTATCTGAAGGCTCCTAGGGAGAATCCTTTTCCTTTCCTTTTCCAACTTAGAGATCTACCTGCATTCCATTGCTCGTGGTCCCATCTTCCATCTTTAAAGCTGACAATGTTGCAGCTCTCTAACCTTTTTTCCAAGAAATGTATCCCTTTAACTTTCCTGTTTTGCTTCCCTCTTCTACCTCTTCTACTTTTTTCTTTTTCCCTTTTTTTTTTTTTGTTGTTTGTTTTTTGTTTGTTTGTTTGTTTGTTTTTGAGATGGAGTCTTGCTCTGTTGCCCGGGCTGGAGTGCAGTGGTGCGATCTCAGCTTACTGCAAACTCCACCTCTTGGGTTCAAGTGATTCTCCTGCTTCAGCCTCCTGAGTAGCTGGGATTACAGGTGAGTGCCACCATGCCTGGCTAATTTTTGTATTTTTAGTAGAGACAGGGTTTCGCCATTTTGACCAGGCTGGTCTTGAACTCCTGATCTCAGATGATCTGCCCACCTCAGCCCCCCAAAGTGCTGGGATTACAGGCATGAGCCACTGTACCTGGCCCTCTTTTCCACTATTAAGGCCCCTTTTATTACATTAGGCTTTCTCAGATAACCCAAAACAATCTCCCTACTTTAAGGTCACCTGATTAGCAATCTAAATTCCATCTGCAAACTTAATTATCCTTTGCCATGGTTCTGAGGATTAGGACATGAGCATCTTGGGGAAGAATATTATTCTGCTACCAAGAATATATTTTTAAAATCTTTTTATTTCCATAGGTTATGGGGAGCAGGTGGTGTTTGGTTACATGAGTAAGTTCTTTAGTAGTGTTTTCTGAGATTTTGGTGCACCCATCACTCGAGCTGCATACATTGCATCCTATTTGTAGTCTTTCATCCCTCACCCACTTCCCACCCTTTCCCCCTGAGTCCCCAAAGTCCACTGTGTCATTCTTATGCCTTTGCATCCTCATAGCTTAGCTCTTACTTATAAGAATATACGATATTTGGTTTTCCATTCCTGAGTTACTTCACTTAGAATAATACTCTCCATTCTCATTCAGGTCACTATGGATGCCATTAATTAATTCCTTTTTATGACTGAGTAGTATTCCATTGTATATATATACCACAGTTTCTTTATCCACTCATTGATTAATGGGCATTTGGGTTGGTTCCATGATTTTGCAGTTGCGAATTATGCTGCTATAAACATGTGTGTGCAATTATCTTTTTCGTATAATGACTTCTTTTCCTCTGGGTTGATACCCAGTAGTGGGATTGCTGGATCAAATGGTAGCTCTACTCTTAGTTCTTTAAAGAATCTCCACACTGTTTTCCATAGTGGTTGTACTAGTTTATATTCCCACCAACAGTGTAAAAGTGTTCCGTGTTCATTGCATCCATGCCAGCATGTACTGTTTTGTGATTTTTTGATTATAGCTATTCTTGCAGAGTAAGGTGGTATTGCACTGTGGTTTTGATTTGCATTTCCTTGTTCATTAGTGATGCTCAGTGTTTTTTCATATGTTCTTTAGCCGTTTGTATATCTTCTTCTGAGAATTGTCTATTCANAAGTCCACTGTGTCATTCTTATGCCTTTGCATCCTCATAGCTTAGCTCTTACTTATAAGAATATACGATATTTGGTTTTCCATTCCTGAGTTACTTCACTTAGAATAATACTCTCCATTCTCATTCAGGTCACTATGGATGCCATTAATTAATTCCTTTTATGACTGAGTAGTATTCCATTGTATATATATACCACAGTTTCTTTATCCACTCATTGATTAATGGGCATTTGGGTTGGTTCCATGATTTTGCAGTTGCGAATTATGCTGCTATAAACATGTGTGTGCAATTATCTTTTCGTATAATGACTTCTTTTCCTCTGGGTTGATACCCAGTAGTGGGATTGCTGGATCAAATGGTAGCTCTACTCTTAGTTCTTTAAAGAATCTCCACACTGTTTTCCATAGTGGTTGTACTAGTTTATATTCCCACCAACAGTGTAAAAGTGTTCCGTGTTCATTGCATCCATGCCAGCATGTACTGTTTTGTGATTTTTTGATTATAGCTATTCTTGCAGAGTAAGGTGGTATTGCACTGTGGTTTTGATTTGCATTTCCTTGTTCATTAGTGATGCTCAGTGTTTTTTCATATGTTCTTTAGCCGTTTGTATATCTTCTTCTGAGAATTGTCTATTCATGTCCTTAGCCCATTTTTTGATGGGATTTTTTTTTTCTTACTGATTTGTTTGAGTTTGTTTTAGATTCTGGATATTAGTCCTTAGTCCTTTGTCACATGTATAGATTGTGAAGATTTTTTCCCATTCTGTCAGTCATCTGTTTACTTTGCTCTTTCTTTTGCTGTGCAAAAACTCTTGAGTTTAATTAAGTCCCACCTATTTATCTTTGTTTTTACTGCATTTGCTTTTGGGTTCTTGGGCATGAAATCCTTGCCTAAGCCAATGTCTAGAAGGGGTTTTCCAATGTTATCTTCTAGAATTTTTACATTTTCAGGTCTTAGATTTGAGTCCTTAATCCATCTTGAGTTGATTTTTGTATACTGTGAGATGAGGATCCAGTTTCATTCTCCTACATGTGGCTTGCCAATTATCCCAGCACCACTTGTTGACGAGGGTGTCCTTTCCCTACTTCATGCTTTTGTTTGCTCTGTCAAATATCAGTTGGCTGTAAGTATTTGGGTTTATTTCTGGTTCTCTATTCTGTTCCATTGGTCTGTGTGCCTATTTTTATACCAGCACCATGCTGTTTTGGTGACTATGTCTTATAGTATAGTTTGAAATCAGGTAATGTGATGGCTCCAGATTTGTTCTTTTTGCTTATCTTGCTTTGGCTATGTGGGCTATTTTTTGGTTCCATATGAATTTTAGAACTGTTTTTTTCCTAATTGTGTGGAGAATGATGGTGGTATTTTGATGGGGATTGTGTTGAATTTGTAGATTGCTTTTGGCAGTAGGGTCATTTTCACAATATTGATTTGCAGTAGCATCCAAAGATATAAAATACCTAGAAATAAATTAATAAATGCAATGCAAAAATTCTATGCTGAAAACTACAAAACTGCTGAGGGAAATTAAAGAAGACTTTGAAAATGTGGGAAAGTATATTATATTCATGGATTAGAAGGCTCAATATTGTAAAGACAGCAATATCCCCAAACTGATCAATAGATTCAAAGCAATTCCAATACAAATACCAGCCAGATTTTTATTAGAAATTGACAAGTTAATTCTATAATGTGCAAAGCATTCAAAATAGGACATATTAGTCATTTGTGGCAAATATTCATGCAATTCAGTTGAAAAAATTATTGAAGTTCTATATCATTCCAATAGGCCTAGTAAAAGAGGAAACAGCAGCATAACAAAGTGGTAAGACAGCCCTGAGTTTAAATCCTAACACTGTTGCCCATGATCTTTACATATCCACCAGACCTTATGGAATTCTTTAGGGGAAGGGTAGGGTAGGAAGAAGGATGGGTAAAATTTGAAATGACATCGAAGGGGGCTTAGATCTAACTTACACATTTCCACCCCTACTCAAACTACTGGATAAAGAAACACTGTTCTAAATAAATTTTTAAAGTGATACTATACTACTAAGTTGGAAGAGACCTTAAATAGTATTATATTTACCCAAATCCTAAATAAGTGCTTTGCTCAAGGTTACACAAGTATCATAGTGACTGTTATTTATCACAGTCAGACCAGAGCCCAAGCCCAATAGCCCAAATGTGAATACAAACTCCAGATCTTCTACCAGCCAACTGTGCAGCCTATAGTTAAACCTCTGAAATCTGGAACTCTTCATTGAAAACACGGGGAGAAATAACATCTTTTTAAAGGATACTTTATTGAGTAATGAGATAATTTTTAAAGTGTTTAGCAAGTTGCTTGACACATAGCAAGTACTTGCTTTTTTTTTTTTTCTCTTCCCTTTTTTCTTCTCTGGCTTCTACCCCAGCTAGTCTCTTCTTAAATATGTAGTCCAATGTGTGCTATGGTTAGACATTTTGTTGCAAGTACAGAATTCTATTCAGGTTAACATCAGCAAAAGAGGGGAGGTCTGTTATAAGAATAGAGGGTATCATGAGGACCTCAAAGTCAAGAACTCAGCCAGGCTTTAGGAAGTCACCTGAACTAGAAACCATAAAAACAGAAGACCTTTCTTTTCTATTTCTTTTCTCTGATTGTCTCTCCATATCCATCCTCCAACTCCCACCTCTCTGTCTCTCTGTATCTCTCTCAATCTCTCTTTTCTTTGCTTCTCCGTGAATGTGGTAATAGAAGATAGGAATTACACAATTCTTGACAGATTTCTTCCACTTACCAGCCAAGACTCAGTCACAATATTTTAGTTCCAATACCAAATTCCTGGGAAAGAGAATTTGGTTTTGGTGGTAGGGAGGAGCATGGAGTCACATAATATACAATAGTTGCCAACACTTAAGCTGAAAAGAGCAGTTATGGGGTTATTGTAAGTTGGGCAGAGAACCCTAAAAGTCTACTACAATATCCTGGCAACTTCTTTGTAGATATCTAAGAGGAATCCTTATCCATATGTGAAAGGCTTTCAGCCTAATGCAGTTCAAAAAGGGGCCACACCAAGATGATGAAACCCTGTCTCTACTAAAAATACAAAAATTAGCCGGGCGTGGTGGTGGGTGCCTGTAGTCCCAGCTACTTGGGAGGCTGAGCAGGAGAATCACTTGAACCCAGGGGGCAGAGGTTGCAGTGAGCCAAGATCACACCACTGCTCTCCAGCCTGGGCGACAGAGCGAGACTCTGTCTCAAAAATAAATAAATAAATAAATAAATAAATAAATAAGTAAATAAATAGTGGGGGGCCACAATGGCAATACCCCATGTCTCAGTGTCTTAGTGCATACATTGAACATTTAGATTTTATCCAGTTCCAAAGCTCCCTGTTGATTTTTTAAATGCCCAGAGTCATGGCAATAGAATAAATTTTCTCTAGTCTCCTTTCTTGGCTTAGTCATGACAAGGGTGACATCAGATATTCTTGCCCTTACAACCTGGGCTTATGGAAAAATTGTTCCTAAGAGAATAATCTCATTTCACATAGGCTTGGCTCTAAAATCAGGGGCCCCTTTCATGGTTGCTCTGAAAATCTGCCATGAGATATACTATATCAGGAAATATTGGCTTCATGTTTTTTCTGCTATTCAATAGTTACTCTTAGAGTTCAGTCATTAGAAACTCTCCAGCTCAGCAGCTTGGTTTTCTGCATGTATACATGATTTTCTTTCTAATGAATGAATTCCATATGAGCTAATTATAGAAAATTAGATTTTTTGCAGGAATTAGCATGGTTCTTTATTAGCAAAACCAATTGCATTTCATTAATTTTCTTCTTAATTAAAACCACTGGTATTCATGGGAAATTAAATGAATAACAGGCTTTTCTAATGTAAGCATATGCTGTGCAAATACCAAAGTATTTGCATTACTACAAGTGCTGCCCCAGCTCATCATCGTAAAAAATAAAAAAAAAATAAAAAATAAAAACAAAACTAAACTAAACTAAAAAACTAACACAAGTCTTCTTTATTCTGCTTTGGAGTTTTATTAACCTAAATAGAAAATACTGCTGAGAAGTTGTAAGCTCAAGTCTCAGCTCAGTCATTCTTTTCTATAGGCTCTCTGCATGTTTGGAAGTCTGAATTGGTTGAAGTTGAAGATGATGTGTATCTGAGGCACAGCTCTTCCCTGACTCATGGGCCTTGACACTGCTGTTGAGGTTTGACTCGAATCCCAGAGTTTTGGTGTGGATGAGCAGGGACAAATTGCTGAGCATCAAGAAGAGTAAAATTAAGCAAGTGGAACGTATGCCTCTGCTCTACGCAGTGAAATGAAGAGTCAACCTTTGAACATGTGTGTGTGTCTCTCATTTTCCCAAACAGGATCAACCCACCATGATTTATGAATTCACCTCTTTCTTAGAGGCTTCCTTTCTTTTTTGTTAGATCCTCCTTTGAGAGCATCTAGGGTCCTATCAAAGCGGGAAGTGACTTCAAACAAATCCACACTAATACGTGAATTAATAATGGCTACCAAGCACAGAGCTCTTTCCCGTGGCACACTCCTGGGAAACAAGCAGTTACAACACTTGTGGAGAGTAATGTGATAGTATACATTCATTTTTTTTTTTTTTGAAGTAGAAACATTTATATTTAGAAATTTAACCTTTAGTAATGTGTCCCACAGGAATGCTTGCCTGAGTGTACCAGGATTTTTATTGTAGCAGTGTTTCTCAAAGGGAAAACAACAACAACCACCTTAAAAACAAACCTAAGTGTCTATCACTAGGGAAATAGTTAAATAGATTATAGTACATTCATTCATTCTATGGGACACTCTGTGGACAATAAAAGGAACGGAGTATACCTGTATGTTAGAACATGGGAAAAATGTTCATACTACCTGATTAAATGAAAATAGCATTTTTCGTTTATGATTCAATTTTCATAAAAGAAAACAATACATTTTTATGGACTTATATATGTGTTTTATGCACACAATAAAAGATGCAGATGGGAGGCTGAGGTGGGCAAATCATGGGGTCAGGAGATCGAGACCATCCTGGCTAACATGGTGAAACCCCGTCTCTACTAAAAACACAAAAAATTAGCTGGGCATGATGGCGGGCACCTGTAGTCCCAGCTACTCGGGAGACTGAGGCAGGAGAAGGGCCAGAACCCGGGAGGCAGAGCTCATAGCAGTGAGCTGAGATCGCGCCACTGTACTCCAGCCTGGGCAACAGAGCAAAATTCTGTCTCAAAAAAATAAAAGATGCAGATGAATACACAACAAACTGTTAACAGCAGAAGGTGGGTATGGAATGGTGAGTAGGACTTACACATTGGTATTGTTTTAACTTCCTATCATTAGAAGACATCATTTTAAATTAAAAAAAATAAAAATAGGTATGGTTGAATACAGAATTTCAGTTTGCAGTGATGAAAAACTTCTGAAGATGGATGAAGGTGATGGTTGCATAAGAATGTCACTCAACTGTATTCTTAAACATAATTAAAATGGGAAATGTTATGTTATGCATAGTTTACCACAATAAAAAAAAAATGGTGACTTTCACAAGGGCATTTCCATTACATAAGAAGTGAGCAGTGTGTAGCTTAAAGATTAGTTTGGTAAAGGGGCCTGGGCCAGATTGGAAGTCCTTTGAATGCAATACAATTAATTCGATGTAATAGACCCTCTAGAGTTACAGATGATGTCTTAAACAGCATTTAGGATAAAACGAAGGGCACCTTTGGCTGAGAGCAGCATGGGAGGCCTCTGTTTGGTGAAACAGATATTGAAGGGAGGTTATTTGTGGTCTCTAAAGTCATGCGACCATCGCCCCAGTCCCCATCAGTCATAACTTTTTCTTTTGCCCTCATGAAGCCGAGCCTGCCAAGAATAATATATTTATGTCTTTATATACAGCTGCCTAAATCCATTTATCAACTATTTAAGAGTCTGTATTACATTTTTTGGCCATTTAATTGTATGGAATTACAACTTTCAAGCTTACACATACCATATTCGACATAAAAAGTAGTTACTGGTATCTATGAAATAAAAAGAAATAAGAGTCCAAGGCTAACTTAACACTTCCACTACCAAGGAGTATCTTTAAGTAAAGCAATCAATAAGCATTTTTCAAGTGCCTACCATATCAGCCAGGTAGGACACAAAGAAACATAGTAAAGTGCCTAACCTTAAAGGGTTTACCACCTATAAAGGAAATAACCAGTACACAAGGCATTGAATTGAATTGAATTGAATTGAATTGAACTGGATTGGATTGGATTGGATTGGATTGGATTGGATTGGATTGGATTGGATTGGATTGGATTCTTTGCGATTTCATACAGGGAGCATTTAACACCCACTAAAATATCCCACTGTGCAAGGTAGTATGGGTTTGAAGGAGATAATAAAAATACTAATAAAATATGTTCCCTTTCCCACAAGACTCCCAATTTAGGGGACAGCAGGAAGGAACTAACTAAAATGCAAGCCAAAATGTAATCATGATATAATAAATTATAAACATAAATTTGGAAAGAGGACTAGCTTCATTCTCTTCATGTAATGAATGAGCATTTGTAAAGGGGTTGAACATAGGAGCAGACTGAGAGAAGGGAGGGTCATTCAGGTTGAGAGAACAGCATGAGCAAACGCCTGGAGGAGGGAAAGTGCCCGACTGTTCAGAGAAAAGAGAGAAGTTCTTGTCATTTAGAGCGTAGCGTACAGGATGGGGCACAAGACTCTGCGTGAGCTAAATTAGGGGAGGGAGAGCATGGCCAGAGCCTTGGGGCACTCGCGAGGAATCACAGAGGCACAGAGTCCAAGGGCTGCCGGAATGTTCAACAGCGGCGATTTTGTGCACAGGAAGCCATCCTTCTCACACAGGTTACTGCACCAGCTTTCCATCATTCCCTCTATTCTATTTCCACTCAAGTCCTCTCTAATCTGTTCCCACACTGCAATCGCAGTGGTCCTTTGGAAACTGCAAATCAGATCAGGTCACTCTTCTGGTTTTCTTCTCGTTTAGAATAAGTTCAGAATGTTAATATGACCTCTGGTGTTGTGCAGAGCAGGTCTTCCGCACACATCCCCCAACGCCCGCCTGACCGTGTACCAAGACACCCCATTTCTCCAATAATGTTCCAGTATACTTGACCTGCTCTTTCCTGATCCTAGACTGCTATGGGGTATCTCCTGTGCTAATTGTAATGCTGGAAAATAGTAGGTGGTCAATATACAGCTGTGGAATGCAGTAGGAAAGGTAGGCGTGCATGAAGGAATGAATGGAGTGCCTCTACAAGATTCTTCTCAAGCACCATTGTGCCTTATCATGAAGTGCCTGCGGGAGCCAGAAACTCCCTATTCTGCTTGGAGAGCAAAAGACAACTGGGCACAGATTCTGAGGTAAAGACAAAGGAAGCTGAGGATGTACACATGTTTGCTGACATGTACTACAATGTGCATTTAGTATATTTGGGATTGAGGGGAGTAGAAAAGGCCTGACATGGGGCCCATGGAGAATAAAGCATGCAGAGGAGCTTTGAGGTTTGGTCAGAGAGGATGAGTGGGCAGAAGGTCAGGGCGGTGCTGGGGAAGAGAGAGCAGAGTGCTAGGTAGACTCAGGATTGGTCAGGATGAGCATCATGGAAGGTCGGGGGATTTTAGAGAAGGAACAAGGGTATGGCTGAATTGACCTGCCATGGAGTTCTGAGTGGACAAGAGAATACAGAAAGAGGGATTACACACTGAGGGCGGAGGAAAGGCTGGCTGGAATCCAAAGGAGTGTGAGAGACATGTGTCCATGAGACTGCAATCACAGAGGCAATTCGGAAAGGTCAAGATCACAGAAGAGAAGACCTGCTCGAGGCAGAGTTGCCTGGTGGCTGGAATAGAGAAGGAGATCATGGGAATCAAGAGCAGGAAATTGTTGGTCCAAGAGCTGACGTCACTAGGGATAATAGCTAACCACTGAACCCTTTTGATGGCATGTATAATTATAATCCCACATGTATTTGTTGGTTTTCTTGCTATAGTCTATTTTTCAGCATCCCAAACTAAATTATAATCCCCTCAAGGGCAGGGATGAAGTATGTTTCTGTGTGATATCCAGTGTCTGTCATAGTCAGAGATATTCATTAAATATTTGGAGAGCAAATGAATGAATGATTGAATGTGTGACTACAGCACATCGCTTCTCATGAAAATGACTCTGTTTATAGCAATTGTGTAGTACTACTGGGAAAACACTTGAGATTGGAGAGTAGTGAAGACATAGTTTAACCAAGCTGTTAAGCTCTGGATTATATACAATTTTTTGTATGATACTTAAGTTGTTCTCTCCATTCTGAAAGTGTATGTACTTCAAGGGCAAGAGCCAAATCCTATATAATCCTTATATAATAGTTCCTTTCTATCCACAGAGCAGTCAGCAGAACTCTAGAAAAATAACAACCAGATGTATACAGCCTGGAGGGGGAGGTTTTATAGTGAAACAGACTTTTAGAGTTAGAGAAAACTGCCCCATCACTGATCTTCAGTAACTTGTTTCCTCATCTGTAAAGTAGGAATAAAAAACAGGATGCAGCACATAGGGTTGATGTGAAGCGTAAGTGAGCTAATGCATATACCCATCTGTCAGTGCCAGGTACATAGAACTCCATGTAAGATAGCTAAAGATAAAAATACGATTTTATTTATTTTTTGGACTGTGCAAGCTTCAGTTGGATTTAGGGTTTGTCATTGTTTGTAGCAATGACATTCTCATGCTCTTCTCAGTACCCTGGCCAAAATGTTTGCTTCAGCAGCAGTGATTCCAGACCCCAACTCTGCTCTTCAGAAGCAGGTAGATCTGCACGCTCCCGCAGCAGGTGCTGATGACCTCAGGCGCTGATCTGGGCAAGCACAGCTCTATGCTGCCCTCTGGTGGACATATTTTGGGCTGCCCCTTCCCTGCCATGGACTTGCTGAGGTGCTGACATTAAGGTGCAAAGATAAACTATATGAAGAACATCTATGAGGAGATTCTTTGGAAATCACAGGGTAATGAGGGAGGAACGCACTCCACCAATTGCTGTGTTTGGTTCAGTTTCCCAGTTCTACGATCCTACTTCTAACAAGGGAATGGCTATTTCTGCACCAATGAAAAACTCATGACCTCCAAGGGATTTTGGAGGTCAGTCAAAGTGGTTCTGAGGCTCTGAGAAGGGCAGCATTGAGCCTAAGATCACACTTAAACGATGACTTCGGCCTCTTAAGCTGTGTATTATAACCATTTGCAGATCACTTTCTTTCTGTAAGGAAAAAGTCACAGGGTTTACCATGAAATGCAAATTATTCTAGAAGGGCATCTGTTTTGCCTCAGCTGAAAGTAATTGAAATGGCCGTAATAGACCCAGGAGCCATGTTTATATCTTCTCTTTTCCTCATCTATTACAGCCAATAAATAAGCAGGCTCTTTGGTTTTCCATATCATGTGTCTTATTCACTGTGCTCCATCTCATCTGCTACTAACTGGCTCCAGTCCCTATCTCTTTGTTTGGATGACTACAGTTGTCTCCTAAGGGCTCTCTTTGCTTTTCTCCTCCCAGCTCCTTCACAATCCTTTCTCCTCCCAGCAGCCAGGATGAGCTGATACAAGTCCTGTTTAAAACTCAACACTTCACCCTGGTCTAGGCATCCATATGTGAATTCAATCTCATTGTATACCCATGCCCCCTTGGCTCTCCATATTCCAGCCAACCTGAGCCCTCTTATCCCTCCAACACAGCCAGTCTTTGCCTTTGCACTTGCTGTTCTCTCTGCATGGAATAGTCTTCTCTGCATACTTCTCATGGCTAGCTCTTCCTCTTCTTTCATCTCAGTATAGATGTCTCCTCTTAGAGAGGCTGGCAATAACCACCGTATCCAAAAGAACCCCTTCCCCCAACATTCTCCTTCCCCAATATAGCAGTTCTTGTTATGTGTTTCTATGAATTTCCTCTGTAATAGTAATCACTACCTGTCATTATCTTGTTTATTTGCTTAATGCATGTTCTCCATTAGAATACAACTTTCAGGAGGGCAGACTCTTTGCCTTCCCATTGCTACAGTCTTCTCAGTGTCTGGTACATAACAGATACTCAAACAAGTGCTTAGTGGAGTGGAAGAGGAGTACTTTATAGCTTGTGGCATTGGCTAACTTTTCATAACCTGGCCCCACCTGCAGCTGCTCCCCTGCCATACCCAGCCACATAGAATCATCTTGATCAGATCATTCCCTTATGTTGGTTGACTGAGTGAATGAGCACATTTAAGGGATTTCATTTTCCCTACAGCATGCCCTGTGTGAATGTTGATATATGCATAGACAAAGCTTTATATATTTACACAAAATCACATTCCTTCCTCCATGTAACTTATAATCATAAATTTGAATTCCTTTCTTTATTCATTGCTGTAAGTCATAGTAACAAGATTTGATTGTACTAAATGCCATCCCATCACATTAATACAGACTTGATATTATGTTTATTTAATGAAGGTTTCCCCTGAAACTAGGCACTCCAGAATTGTTTCCAAGAAAAATAATTGAATAGGGAAAGAGACTGCAGTTGCCATTAAAATTAAAACCAGAAATCATTTCGTGTGTGTTATTCTTCCCTGGTTCCACCTCCAGCAATGACTGGAAACAGGTCCTTAAGGGCAAGTAATAAGAATGAATGTCACAAGAGTCAGAAATAATGAACCAATATCTTGCAGAAACACTATAGCATATGCCAACACAGAAAGAGGGTTGGGTAGGAAAGTGTGTGCATGTGAAAAAATAAACATCCCAGTAACGAAATACGCAGAACCACATTGATATATATATATATACACACACACACAATGTCAGGTTCCTTTTGACTCAACAACAATAATCTGGTCACACAGAGTGAAACTGCAACCCTATCTGGCCCTTGATGTGGAAGGTGCTGAATCACCTGCCCAGGGGAAACTGCAGACATTTAGCACTTTCAAAGATGAGAATGAGCTAATAAAATTACAGTCTGGCTCACTAAGCAAACATCACCGTATGCCAGCCTCTCTTTGGAGCAAACCTGCTTTCTCAAATGCACACCACGACTTGTTCTCCATGTACCATTTCCCGTATGTCAGTGAACGCCTTTCTCATGTCTATGAATGTCCTTCTTGATAGCATACGGAAAATGAAGAGACGGTGAGTTGAGAGGGGAAGGAGTAGAGAATAATAACATTTAACTAGATTTGTCATCTACTACTTCTATTAATTACACTGGGGTTTCATCTCCTGAATCTTGTTGTCTCTTTAGAGTAAAAAGCATTTAGTTTACTCAGATGATAGCCAAATACTCTTTTTTTTAAAAAAAAAAATACAGTTAGATAGAAGGAATAAGTATTAGTGTTCAAGGGTGACTAGAGCTAACAATAACCTACTGTATATTTCAAAATAGCTAGAAAAGATGTGCAATGTTCCCAATACAAAGAAATGATACATGTTTGAGGTGATGGATATCCCAGTTGCCCTTATTATTACACATTACATGCATGTATCAAAATACCACATGTATTCAATATACATATACAGTTATTACATACAAACAACAAATATTAGAAAAATGCTTTTTTTGTCCTCAAATACTTTGACCTTTTTTTCATTTACATGGCTGCTACTCAATATGTGAGAAATTTATGCTTTCTAGTTTAAGATTTGAATGCTCTAGGAAAACCAGTGTCAAAGATAAGTTTGCAGCAGGGAGCAGGGGCTAGCAATGAAATCAAGATTAGTAATCCCAAGACCTAACGTGCTGAATAAATTTAATGAAGAATTTGAAAGAAGGATTTGTATCAAAACACACATCAGGCAAGCCAGGGACAGTTAACCAGATGACCCGACTTTCCTCTTCAGGAATGCTGGGTCACAGAAACTTGATTTGCTATAGTCTGTGTTTGTTGCAGAAAGAATCTAAGAAGTCAACATGGGCTCCGCTTCAGATGCTGAAGCTCTAAAATGACTTCAGTTGATGGGTGAAGCCTCAGCAGGTTTCAGAGAACAGACAGATGGGTTGATAATACTCAGAAAAGCATCCACTTTTCAGTGAGGTTTCCTTCTAAGCTACATCCCACACAGCAGCTTTGTGAATGCCTTCATCCCACAGCTCAGCAATCTTGAACCAGAACAAGTTTGCGTAAAGGGTAAGGATGATCTGTCTAAAATGGTTTGCGTAAGAATGATCTGTATAAGAAATGAAAACAGCAGGTGTGTTCAAGGAGTCAGACTTCTTAGACTCTAAGCACCCCTCCGTCTTACAATACCCTGTAACTTTGGAGAAATTCTTTAATCTGTTTAAACCTCCATTTTCTTGGTTATAAAATGCAAATAACTAATTCCTGCTGGATCTCTCTATCTCAGTGGTTGTGAAGTTCAAGTGAAACTGAAAGCTGTGTGAAAACTAGAAAAGCCTACAATAGATAAGACAGCATAAGACGAGTGTGGGGCTAATAATGTTGATGGGTCACAGGCATGGGTTCTCAAGTTCCTGCCCAAAACCACATGAAGGAGTGGTTTAGAGGAGCCATCACCTCATGTCACTGGAGAACAGACAAGGGTCTTTGGCCTCAGTTATAATGCTTAGTAGGTACCCAAGCCCAAGGGAACAAGGTTTCATGCAAGTGTCAACACAGCTACCATGAATTGCTCAGAGCAGGACCTAAGTCAGGTGATTTAGGCCTTCCAAGCCTTATTTACTCTTAGAGAAAATGAGGAAATCAGGTTAAAGGGCAGTGGAGTGACACAGTCTTGGATTCGAATCTCATTTATACTCCTGGCTAGTTGTTTGGTCTTGGACAGGGAGCTTCACTTTAAAGTTATTTTTTATTTCTAAAAGTAACATACAATGAAACTGATTTTTTTGGTGTGCAGTTCTATACATTTTAGCACATGTATACATTCATGAAGGTACCACCACAATTAGGATATAGAGCAATTCTATCACCTCATAAAACCCTCACATGCTTTTCTTTCGTAATCACACCCTATCACCACCCATACCCACGCTGATCATTGAGTTCTTCTCTATTACTAGAATTTTGTTTTTTCAAAAATGTCATATAAATAGAATCATAGAAATGTAACCTCTTTAAATTAGCTTTCATTCGGCGTAATGCTTTTGAGATTCTCCAGGTTTTTGCCAGTGTTAATAGTTTGCTTTTTTAAAAATAGTATTCCTTTTAAATATTTCCATTGGATGGATACACCACAATTTGTTTAGCCATTTATCCGTTGAAGTGCATTTGGGTTGTTTCAAGTTTTGGGCAATTATGAATAAAGCTACTATTAAAATATTTGTGTGCAGGCGTTTGTTTTCATATATTTGTATATGTCCACCCAAACATGGGACAGTCCACTATTTCTCTATAGGGCTAGAGAGTAAATATCTTAGCTTTTTGGGCCTTACAGTTTCTGTTGCAACTGGTGTGAAAGCAGCCATAGATAATATGTATAGAAATAAGCGTGGCAAGTATGGCTGTGTTCCAATAAATGTAAACTTCATTTACAAAAACAGGCAGTGGGCTGGATTTAGCTTGTTGGCCATGGTTTACCAATCCCTGCTGTTATAAATACTTAAGAGCAGGATTGCTGGATTATACCAGTAGATTTTTAGCTTTGTAATAAAATGCTAAAAACCTTTTTCAGAGTGGACGTACTATTTTGTGTTACCACCCAACAATGTGTGTGAGTTTATGTTGACATTCTCACCAGCACTAGCTATTGTCAGTGTCTTTAATTGCAGCCATTCTAGTAGGTGGAGTGGTAGGAATTTGCATTTTGCTAATGGCTAATGATGTAGAACATCTTTTCATGTGCTTATTTGTCATCCCTATACTCTCTTTGCTGATGTGTCTGACCAAGTGCTTTGTCTACTTTCTAATTGGGTGGTTGGTTTAATTATTTTGAATTTTGAGATATCTTTACATATTTTAGATGCAAGTCCTTTTCTGATTATTTCATTTGCAAATACTTTCTCCCAGTCTGTGTCTTTTTTTTAGTCTCTTAACAGTGTATTTTGCAAATAAACATTTCTATTTTTTTCATTTCTAATTTTGATGAAGTCCAGCTTATCAATGCTTTCGTTTATGGATCATGCTTTTGATGTTATTTCTAAGATCTTTTTAGCCAAAATCATGAAGACTTTCTCCTATATTTTTCTAAAACTTTTGTAGCTTTACATTTTACATTTAGATCTATGTTCCATATTAAGTTGTTACTGCATAAAGTTGTGAGGTTTCAGTCAAGGTTTATTCTTTTATACTTGTATGTCTAATTGCTTTAGCACCATTTGTTGAAAAGACTATTCTTTTTGCACTTATTTGCCTTTGTATCTTTGTCAAAAATTAATTGACCATTTGCAGTGTGGTATTCTGGATTAGATGCTGTAACAGAAAAAAGAGGACATTAATTGAACAACCCATAAAATCCAAGTGAAGATTAGAATTTAGCTGATACCATTGTAGCAATGTTAATTTCTTAGTTTTGGCAAAGGTACCATAGCAATGTAGGATGTTAACATTAGGGGAAACTGGATGAGGGGTATATGGAAACTGTATTATCTTTGCAACTTTTCTAGAAATCTAAAACCATTGCAAAATTTAAAAAAAAAAAAACTATTTTAAAAAATCAGTTGATTGGTGTGGGTCTATTTCTGTACTCTCTGTTCTGTTCCATTGATCTCTGTGCCCGCCCCATTCACCAATACCATACTATCTTGATTACTATGGTAGCATTGCTGTTTATAAACAATGCACAAACTTTATTTAATTTGTAAATCTCTCCTACAGACTAAAGCTCTGTGAGGACAGGCACAGGGATGGACAGAAGTTTTCTGGTTTACTATTGAATCCCTAGCATCATGTCTGGCACAAGGCAAACACTGAATACATTTTTTTTGTTGTTAAATGAATTAGAAAATGAATCTTAGTGACTGACTGACTGACTGACTGACTGACTGACTGAATAAAGTATATTTGAAGCAGCAGTTCTGCTTCCCTGGTTCTGTCAAACCACTGGGGAGTGCAGAGCAATGTAGATGGCTAGGTGCATACTTAGGAGGGTTGAGAGACTGGCACCTGGGAGTTCTGTTTGGTTTCAGCTGCAACTCCTCACTCACCCTCCAAGTCTCTTACTTAGGTGCCTTTTTTTTCCTATTGTCTATTCTTTCTGTCCTATGGGCTGTGTAGTCTCGCTGCCAAGGAGTTTCAGGTCAAATTATGCCAAGCATTTAACATGCCCACCCAGGAGATGATATAGATAAAACTCTTAGCATGTTGCAGAGCCTGGAGCATGGTGCATGTTCAGCAAAGGTTAGGCTTAGCTACTATTTTTAATCATTAACAAAATAAAGAGATTTGTATTTTTTACCTGAAACCCCAAATTATTTCATTCATTCTTTCATTTATTCATAAAATATGAATCCATTTGATAGGATTTATAAACTATTACATGCCACACATTTTGCTAGGAGCTGGAGACGTGTCTGAGAATAGGGCAGATACAATCCTGCCCTCAAGAGTAAATCTTTTGAATGAGGACTGTAACTAATTTACTCCATGTGTCCAAATGTAATGCACTGTGAAGACCTTAGTCCATACAGGTATGTATTTGATGTAGAAGCAAAACTCTCTTTCTCCTTTAAAATGAAATAAACAAACCAACAAACAAACCTGTCTAGGTTCTGACAAAGTAGATCTGTGCTAATTTTCTCAGCTTCAATAATTGCTTGGGACATCCAAGTGTACGAGAATACGAAAGAGGAAAGTCTAATTCTGGAAACCTGTTGGGGGGTTCAAGGAGAAATGGGTGTAGGTAGCCTTCAGAGCTCTTCCAACTCTAGGATGTGGTTGCTGAGTTTTTTTGCCCACTCCAATATAAAATGCAGAGTGATTAACTAATACACACACACATACACACATCTACCAATCATATTCCTTAATGTAATTAATGACTGACTTTTATCATTGTTCTCAACTCTTTACTGAAAAGAAGGAAAAAAGTATGCAATGAAATCTTTACAATTTAGAGAGAATTATTTTCAAGTCCCACTTCAGGTAGCTCAAGGAGGTTCCATTGTTCAAAACTCTTTTCTCATTTTATGTCAAAGAAACTTTCCCATATCTGTGTCATTGCTTGCGTGTATACATTCCCAGCTTCTGTAATTGTCATTGAGTAACCCAAAGAGGGTTTTTATTCCCCTCCTTCTGATTGAATTAAGCACAAATGAGCACATCTGATTTCTACCTTATGTTATCCTCATTGGCTAGGAAGAAATGGAGTTATGTACTAGAGGAAGCTAATTAGACATTATCCTTTTTAAAATCTGCCTTCGTTTTGAATACTTTGATCTCAGTTAAACTGCATCCTTAGCTAATTAACAGCAAAAGAATTAAAAGCTGTGTTGGCTGTGGAAAATAAAAACAGTTTTCCAGCAAAGCCAATTCATTACACGTGGGCATCCATGGTCTTTGAAATCAATTTCCTGTAAAAACTAATAAGACAAACTGCTTCTTCTGAATATCCGCCTCTAAGATGTATCTAATTCTGTTTACAGTGATAAAATCTTCCCAGTGGAATAGGCCTCTGATCCTTGTAACCTCACAGTAAACATGGCAAGCTGGTGGATCTACATCATTCCCATGAGCCAAATCAAACCATTAGGTCTGTCTCATCAGCTCCAGGATCAACGTATCCAGGAGGGTTCACTATTATCACGAATTTTATACTTCACGGAATTTAAGAAGAAATAGGAGGGTATTTTTTTTTTAAGTTTTTTTCAGACAAGCACAGCAATCTCAGCTGCACTCTATTAATATTTACAAGTCTACAGAGTCATTCCACCAATTTTGTAGACATTTATCTTCTTCAAATCACCCCAGAGAAAAGCCCAGCTTCACATACTAGCTAGTACTGTCCCGGAAATGATAAATTGAAACTCCCTCCAACTCTGTCATACTTTCAGCTGGATAATGTTTAGTTTGCAAAATGCATTGGTCATGGCTTATTTTTCCCCCTTCATTTGTAGATACGGTAAGGGCAACTAGCCATTGGTCAGAGTTGACACGTAATACTGTTTTGGTGTCAGGAAATTTACATTAGTCAGGACACAGTCATGATGCTGAAAAATAAGTTAACTTCTGTAGTAGCCAATGAAGAGCTACTACATATGGGATGAAGACACCATTGTAAATAAGAAACTGTGCAGAACACAATGATTGGTTGGTAAGTAAGAAAACTGGCTGACTGGTTGGTTGGTTCATTCATGAAGTATTTCATTCAACAATTCCTTATTGAGCACAATATGACAGCCACTGAAGCAGGTGGTGATTTATGATGGGATAGCTTTGAAGCCTGGCCCAAATAAAAAAAATAACTCTACATCTTGCGATAAAATTCCTCAATTATTCTATGGTCACTCAATTATTCAGCAGCCCACAAAGCAACACCTACTGTGTGCCCAGCATTACTTGTGGAGTTACAAATTAATTGATTAAGCCAGATGGTGTTTTTCCTAAGCACATCTGTAGCAGATAGCTAAGTTCTCATGAAAGTCTGTAGAAAGGGAATTCCAACTGTTCATACGGTTTAGTTATTCTCTGGCCCATTGTGTTAATGGACACCCTCACTGCCAGAAAGACAGAAGGCAGTTTCGAGTCAATTAAGCAAGCAATTGACAGTATTTGTTGAATGTTTACTCTGTGCCTAGTGTTGTGCTTGGTGCTTTCTTTCTTTCTAGAGAATAGGCGGAGATTGTAAGAATCTGGTTAATTGCCTATGAATGTGCAATGTAGAATTGTTAATATAGCAAATCCTGGCTAGGACCAGTGAAACAGAATGCCTGCTCTCTAGGCACTCATTACAAAATAGTACAATAGGTAGAGTAGCTACACATAGTGAAGCTGGGCCTTATAAGCAAATGCTTCATCCATGAGCCCTAATTATCTTAATTGGTAGTATTTCCTTTTACTTTGCTTTTAAATATTTTTTTCTAGTCTCCAATACTCAACTTACATTACAAATGGAAACTTAACAATAGCTAGACAAAAAAAGATGACTATTTCACTTAAGAGAGGATACTTAGGTAATACTAATGAGAAAATATTTGGTATCTACTTAGGGCAATGTACAAGCTTTTACCGGACTCATGGGAATTAAGTTTTTGAATAATGTATTTTTTAGGAACTGAATGTACTGATGGGTTGATACCATGATAGACAAACTTGTTATGCCCCATTAATTCCAATTGTATAATAGTGTAGTATTTCCTATAAACAATTGGCATTTTAAATTACAGTTTCCAAAGTAGATATTTCAAATGTGGTTAATTCATGGGACACGTCAACAAAGTATAGTGAGGGTGGGGAAAAGTGAATATGGGATAATTTTCTTTTTTGAGACAGAGTCTTGCTCTGCCACCCAGGCTGGAGTGCAGTGGCAAGATCTCAGCTCACTGCAACCTCCCAGGTTCAAGCAATTCTCCTGCCTCAGCCTCCCGAGTAGCTGGGAATACAGGTGACCACCACTATGCCTAGCTAATTTTTTGTATTTTTAATAGAGACAGGGTTTCACTGTGTTGGCCAGGCTGGTCTCAAACTGCTGAACTAGTGATCTACCCACCTCGGCCTCCCAAAGTGCTGGGATTACAGGTGTGAGCCACCGCACCCGGCCTATGGGCTAAATTTTAAGTGAAACAGGAAAGAGGCAGAGGTTCTAGGAGTTAGAAGAAATTTTAGAGAGCATTCAGTCCAACCTTTGCCCTGACCCTTTCACAGTGCCTCCTATAGCACATTCTTATTCTGAAAATTAAGAAAGTTGGTCCTTTCATTAAGTCTCAGAAATTGTTTTCCCTGAGCTCTAGTGAAGAGTATCTTTATAATAGCAAAGTTTGTCAAGCCTCCTCGGTGTCAGCTCTGGATGATGTTGGAGGCTGGTCCTTAAGAATGATCCTAATTACATTGATGTCAATAGAAACACAAAAGAGTGATGATAATAAATAGTGCTTGGTTGTAAACACGATGTCAGATCCTGCAAATGATGGAAATCAGGCCTGGTTCCTGTCTGGGAGCATCTAATAAAATGTTATGAGTTCTGCCTCAGAGAGGTTGAGATTGATGGTATACTGTCAACCCTGGAGTTTTCCAAATGGTTTTTGATTCTGTGTTGCAAAAACTCAAGTAAATATGTTTGTTTTGGATTGTTTGTTGATTTGGAATGTTGAACATGATTGATATTTTTGCCATGCAGGAAACTGAGATGAAACCATTATGACCCAGATTGGTACTTACTAGACATTCAGTAGAAATGAATGAATACATTTATCCTCAGATGTGAAGTCAAATGAAAACTTGAACTTTCAGGCTTAAGGAAAACACTCTTCCTGTTCAACCACTCTTTGGCTGAGGTGCCCTCTACATTTTTGGAAAAATCAGGCCCTGGATTGTTTGGGTACAGCAAAGGGCACAATCTTCCATTGCACACAGCTCCAAGATACCCGCTGATGTCCAGGACAGGGACCATTCAGGATGAGAAAGGCTTTAGAGTCAGACCCATTCAGGGTTAGGGCTTAATCACCAGGTGACTTCTCAGAGTCATTTTCCTTATCTTGGAGTCACATAATTATTGACTTTGGTACCTGAATACATTCAGTTATGTGAAGCACATGCAGCAAGGCACAGAATGTATTTTGTAGAAGTGCAGACACTGCAGGCATAGACTGGGTTTCTATTCTCAGCTCTGCCCCTTACTAGGCTGTTACCCTAAACTCATAATTTAGCTTCTCAGAGGCTTAGTTTCCTCCTGTGAAAGAGGGGTCACTCATAATAACTACCTAAAAAGGCTATCATGAGGATTTAATTATACTAAGTGGAAAATGCATGCATGTAAAGCATTAGATTTTTGTGCATGTGTTCCCAATGTGTCTCGCCCACAGACATGACATACCCCTTCAGTGACTGGTTGACATTTTGAAAATTCCAAGACATTAGGCTAACCCAGTTTGAGCAACAATGTTTTTATAAATACCTCTTGCAAATAAACCAGAGGGCTGACAATGGGAAGACATAATGGACTCTGGGGGTGGTGTTAGGGAGATCGTTACCTTTAGTATTCTTTCTTCTTTAAGGGATGATTACAGGAGGCCGCTGTCAAAGACTGTTGCTTTAGCATCTCCAACAGTCCTTACCATTATAAACATGTAACACCAGAGAACCACTTTAATACCTATAATTTTCTCAATCTCATTCAATAATTTCTTTAAGTATCATCCTCCAAGAATAACAAGGTAGATTTTATGGACGGATTTTCTCTGAATATTTGGACAATACTCGAAAAAGAAATGGTGGAATTTACTGATAAGAACTCCCTTGCAGCCGCCTGCCTCCATTTCCAAAGTGACTACTCCACTTTGTGATGTTATCTGGAAAGATAACTAATTGGTTTCATGATAGTCAGAAAATAGGCATTCTAATACAACTTGAGTTCAAGCCTGTTGCTCTAAACATTGAAATGATTTGGCTTCCTATCTCAGCTCTACTACTTACGAGTATATAACCTTGGGCCAGCAGCCACTTACCTCCTTAAGCTTCAGTTTCCTTATCTGTAAAATGGGGATAGCAGTAGCCACCTCCTGGGACTGTTTACAGATTCCCTGAGTGAAGGCCCATAACGTGTCTAAAGGGGTATGGTATCAAGGTAAGAGTTCAAAAAATGTCATTCATCATTATTATTGTAATCTTTAGCTACTATCCCAAAGCTGCCTTTCCCTTTCGACTGATGAAGTGAAAGGTTGTTCACTGTTTTCATAATTGGATTCTTACAACCTGATATTTTCCAGCTCATCTTTCTTAAGAATAGTCATTTATCAGATAGGTCCATCTGGAGGTCATAGTTTGTTCGTGAGAAGACAAGGAGCCATTGCTTCCTGGTTATATCTGAGCAGAACAAAAGACACTTCTTGAAAGCTGCTCTGGGCAAATGTTTCTCAAAGGAGACTTAGTGCAGGGTAGAGCAGTAAGGAGCAAGGTCATGCATTCAGGCAGAAACTCTGCTGTCTGTGGAGCTGACTCCGCCGCCCTTAGCAGGGCTGCACATGAAGCTCACTCTTATGAGCCCCATCTGGCATTAATCATCCCATTTCCTGTCTGTTGAGTGCTCATGTACACTGTAGCACTGTACGAATTGATGTTTGCTCAGGGCTTTTTGCACGAGTCTGCCTTTTAAAAAGAGGGCCTCTTCCTTCCCTGTATCCAAATGGAGGTTAAGAGCAGTGCCTTTGGAGTCAATTAGACCCGGATTTAAATATGCACTCTGCCCCTTGCTATCTAGGTTACAGCACTTCTTTGAGCTTTGCTTTTCTCATGGGTTAAATGGAGAGTTAACATGTGTAAAGGGCTTAGGAGAGGGTTGGCACATAATAAACACTCAATAAATATTAACTCTATCCTGAGAGCCTACTTCATAAATAGCAGTGGTGGACAGGATATAAAGTGGTTACAAAATGATATTCTTTGGGTGTATCCTTTCCTGAAAAGCCACTGTCAGTCGTAATGACATCATTCTTTCTTGTAACATATAAATCTAGGAGAAGAGAACCCCTCCTCCTCTATCCTTAGATATAACTGCAATATATTAGCACCTAGTAGTATAATCCAACTCTAAAGCTCCAAAACCACTTCAGCTCTTTGGAACAAATTCATAATCTCTTAACTTTATGAAATAACTTAACTTCACTTTTAGACAAAACTGAGAACAACTTCAAAGCAGTTGTTCTCAGTAAAAGAATGAAGATATGGAGTCAAACACTGTTTTCCGTTGGCAAAAGGAACTCAAAGAGATATTTTAAGACTTACTCTGTCAGAAAAACAAATGATTTTTTTTCTTAAGTGAAATTAGGTGCCTTGATCATAGATCCCACCACTACGTTTTACTGTGTCCCCATCTCTCTTTCCTCCTGACATATACACCCTTTCTGTTTCTTAAAATGGTTTCTTTCTAGACTGGAAGAAGTATTAAAATATTGGTGACAGCCTTTCTTAGCTGCTGAGAAAGTTAATGCTTTGGAAAAAGGCTAGATAGATTCACCACTAGGCTGATATATGGCTTTTCTGATATATTTAGAAATCATATGTGAGCGTGAAGAACTTGCAATTTGAAGTTCAATTAATGTTCAAATATTTCCTTATCCATCTCTTTCCCTTGAGTTCCTTAATGACAGGCCCAGATTAGAGAGCCAGTTTCATGAGGAGGTGTGCGTCTGGGGATCATGGAAGCTCTATGCTCAAGGAGATTTCAGGGTCATCTAGTAAAACCCTCTAATTGCTCTGGCAATTTTTAAAATTTAGGGAATTATATATTTCTTTATGAGACTGAAGGAAACGGAACCATCTCCTAGAAAAATGCACATACAGGTAGGCTCACATGAAATTTTAAATATGGTTCCAGGAGGGCTCACTGTTGCATCTCCGGACTTTTAAGTCATAAAGTCTGCAGGTAAGAGCTCCTGGCTGGTGCTGGTGCCAGTATTGTCCTAAGGCCTGGCAATCAGGGCCCTGATTAGAAGGACCTACTCTGACCCTTTCTAGTTTTAAGGTCTCAATGGGGCAGAGGCTACAGAGCAACAAGATGCCTGGTTGGAGCACACATCATGTACCCATTTCTAGGCCACTCTTTGGGGGACCCAGAACACACTTTCAGAGCCTGTTATAAGCCTTTTCCCAGGGTTTGCCATCTCGAAGATATACCATGTCACCAGGGGGTATGCCTCTGGGTAGCTGTTTTTCTTTGGGATGGGTTAAGAGCTTGAGTATTAACATGTGTGTCACCACAGATAAGTGTAAGTCCCCTTATGGTATATGATGGACGCAAGTGAGGAAATAAAAGGAGGTAGTATGGCTTTAGACCTGGCCCCTCCATTTTCACTCATCCTAGACCCAGCGAAAGGGCGCATGCTGTTGCTTCTGATCTCTTTACTCCTCTTAGCAATTTCCGCCAGCTAATTCTGATGTAGCCTTTCAGCCATAGTTTACGTCCTTTCCCTGGAAATACATTCCTTGACCCTCAGGCTTAGTTCCCTGGTGAATTATCAGTACCCTGTATCTTTCCCTTCACAGTACTTATTTAAAGATTATTTGAGTGATTATTTGAAATATCTGTCTTATGTACTTAAAAACTATTTATGGTTATTTGTATAAAGTCTAGCTTGTCACTACTGTTTCCTCAGAACCTAGCATGGTGCCTGGCACAGAATCTATCCTCAATAAATATTTGAAGAATGAGTGAATAATGAATGGATACTATCTTTGGGACCTATGTTATCCATATCCTAAGAAACTATCCTCAACCCCCAGCCACTATGTTCCTTCCTTATCTTGTAGAGCCTACCAGCCAACATGTAGGTGTAGTTGCCCTATGATGCCAGGGAACTAGAAGACCAGGCTCACTGGGGTGTAGCAAGCCAATACACGTGCAAAGACCTTCATGTAGATCACGGGCCTCTTGTACTCCTGTGATCACTGGCTAACACCTTGATGGACTAATCACCAAAATCTACTATCTGAATGAAAATCCAAGCAGTTCAAATTTGGCATGAAGAGTGACTAACAAGTAGACATTTCTTACTTCAATATTTCCTTTAAAATGGCAGCCTGGCCCCAGATAAAGTGAACATCCTAATTTCAACCCATCAAGAATTGAATTATGTCCAAATAACACAGCTCCCCTTGCTCTGAAAATATTATTGCCTACAAAAACAAATATCGTCTACGTAAGAAAATATTGCCTGGATGCTGTGATTAAAAATTAATTGGCAGAAATTAAGATAGCTTTTCCAAAGATTTGGTATTAAGTTAAAGGCAGTCTGTTGTGGAGCCATGGCAATTAGGTAAATTATCAGGGTGAAGGCAAGAATATTAATAGTCATATAGTTACTATTTATTGAGTGTTTTCTCTGTTTCAGGCCTTCTATTGAGTGCCTTATGTTCATTATCTAATTTACATTTTACAAAACCCAGGGAGGTGGGTATTATTAGCCTACTTTACAAATGAGGGAACAGAAACTCAGATATGTTTGGTAGTTTCTCCAAGGTCACCTTAACTGATAAGTGGCAAAAGCAAGTTTTAAGAACTGTATTTCTTAAAATTCTAAAATATATTTCTATATTTTAGAACTCCATTTTACATTTTACCACTAAGTATATTAAAATCTCCTTATATACCAGAAAGAGAGATAACTCCCAGGCCATGCTTAAAGAATAGGAGAAAAGCTAGACTTGGACATTCTCAGGGGCCACTTAATCCTGTTTTATTGCCCACATCTCACATCAAGGAAGATGTCTTTTTGGCTCTGCCTTGTCAGTCCTCCCTCATGTGGACCTCAGAGGACGAAGGCTGTGCTCTATTGTCCATTGCTATATGATAAGCTATCCACAAACACAGTGGCTTAAAGCAACCATTTTAATTTACTGATGGTTTTGTGGGTCAGGGATTTGAGAAGAGTTTGGCTGGTGGCTTGTTTCTGTTCCCCAGAGCATCAGTAAAGGCAGCTGGGGCTGGAGCAGCCACTTCCACCTATGGTGTCTTTGCTCATTTGACTGGCATCTCTGCCTCCCTTCATGTTTCACTGTACTGATGCCTTATCCTCCAGGGATT
The DNA here is from genome assembly GCF_001698545.2 of Rhinopithecus bieti. NCBI lineage: Eukaryota > Metazoa > Chordata > Mammalia > Primates > Cercopithecidae > Rhinopithecus > Rhinopithecus bieti. Next base: position 3,297,709 of record NW_016805589.1, read on the forward strand.
TCCATGTGGCACAGTGGTTTTAGGATAGATGGACTTCCTGCATGGTGGCCAACTCCTCCTAGGGCGATTGTTCCAGAAACAGGCGTTCCAAGAAGCCCAGGAGGAAGCTGTGAGGACTCTTTTTGTCAGTGCAAAGATGTCACTTCTGTTGAAATTTGTTGGTCAAATAAGTCACTAAGGCCAGCTCAGTTTCAAAGTAGGGGGAAGGGATGCACTTCACCTCTAGACAGTGGAATGGCAAGTGAAATAGGAAAGAAAATTGATGGTGATTCTCTTGGAGACAAGCTACTATAGACTGTCTTCAGAAACTATTGCCATCTCACCAGCAAACACCCAAATGAATATTCCTTTAGAGGACAACTTAGACTATAAGCCTCTTGGTGGAAAGTAGAAAAGGTAAATAGCATGTAGTAATCACTTGCTACACACCAGACCCTATGTTAAGTGCTTTACATGCCTGATTGCATTTAAGTCTTGTAACAACCTCTTAGGTAGTCCAATTATTCGCAATGTTACAGATGCTCAGAGAAGTTAAGGAATTTACTCAACGACCCAAGTAAATGCAGTCTCTGAGATCTGAATTCCAATCTTGTGAACCTCAAACTTGTGTCTTTAGTCATTACACAAATGTGGTAAGGGCTTATAGGGAAGGTGGGTTCATGGATGAGGTAAAACAGATTAGCAGGCAAATTTCAGTCAGCAGGCAGGATAGATATAAAAAAGCAACAATGTGAAGCAGAGAAGTGGGGACTGATCTGCTGCCCTGTCAAGGGATTTGAGGACTGGAATTGGATAGCTGGAGAAGTTTCTGGTGGCCATGAAATTCAGGCAGAGCCCAACATATTGAGATGGGAAGTCAGGCAGCCCACGCACTCCAGAGGAAGGCTTTATACCCAAGGCTTAAGACCTCAATTGACTGCTTTTCTTTTCTTTACCTAACAAAGGCTCAGAGTTTGCTCAGTCATCTCAGTTCCCAAACACAATTCAATTTCAGAGGGGAAGGAAAGTTCATGCGAATCAATGAGAAGGGCTGAAGAATGGCCCTGTTTTCACTCTAGAGAAGGATTACCTTGTGTGTGAAAAACTCCATTCCTCCCTTTTCTCAGAATTGACATTTGGGAGCCAAAAGAGAGCTGTTAACTGGTGAAATGATTTCTAAATCAATTATTGAACTTTGACTCAACTGGAAGATGTAATAAAGCAGTATCTTAGGTAGGCATTTGGGCAACTGAGCTTTTGCACAAGTTCAGGATAAAGTAGTCTTGATATATGACTTTGTAATGTAAATTTCATACCTTCAGTAAACTACAGTGATTAAGAACAACAGCATCTGAAACAGACTGACCCAGGAGAGTCCTGCTCCACCACTTACTAGCTGGGTAATTTTGGACATGTCACTTATCTCTTGGAGCCTCACTTGACTCATTTAAAAATTGGAACAACAATCCCTGGAGAACGTGGTGAGAAGTCAATGCGATGGTGCATATAAAGTGCCTACACAGGGTTTGGTGTGTAGAAAGTGCTCAATGCAATGAGCTATCAATGTTAGGTTCCCAGATACTGGTCTGACTTCAGAGTCCACAGCCTGCTCCATTTTTCAGGACTGGGAATGGAAGCACTGTAGTAAATGCTATAATTATGATCCTGAGACTCAGAGTCATCTGGAAATTCAGTCTCCTCACTGATCAGAAGTGGGATGCAGGAGAAGGTTAAGTCAAAACTTTCCCCTATTCTTTATTAACATAATAACCGAAAGCATAATCGTACCTCCCTCTTGGGACTGTTTTGAAGGATAATTTCTATAAATCACACAATAGTGCTAGTCACAGGTATAACTATCACATAGAGAACTGCATCTATCTATTAACTATTATTATTATGTACTAAAATCTTGGTTGAGTGGCTTCCGGTATTGTTCTAGGAGCATCTTCAGGACAGATGGGCCCATGTCTAGAGGATTAGCTCCCGAAAGTCATGCAAGACTTGGACTTGCTCCCTGTCATTCAGATATTGGCTAAAAGTATTGACAAAGTACATCTATGGTCAAGGCAAACCCAGGGACTGTGATATTGCTGAAGCCCTAAGCCAACATCTAAGGTACCATGGGTCACCCCAAACCAGAGATGATATGCTTATTACTCAGGATGTCCGAAGCATGATATGGCCAGAGGGAGGGTCTGACTGAGGCCGAAGGAAAAAGCAGAGAAGATGAAGCCCGGTAAGTAGTGTCAGACATCATGCAAAACAGAGGAGAGAAAAGTGAGGACATACAGGGAGCAGAGCACAAGCTGGGGCAGGACAGGGTGAAGACCATGGTCAATGTGGATACCCGAGCATGACCTTTATGTGATACTGACAGCCTGGTGCAAGAGTGGGGCTTCAACCTAAAGAGACTGGGTAGTATCAGACTCAAAATGACATCTATACGTTTCATGAAATTTTGGGATTCCCATTTTTTTGAATGAGGTCCAAGTTCAGATCTGGAAGCCTGTGAAAACAGAAGTTTTGAGAAATAATTACCACATCATTCTTACTTTCCACTGCCTCCTGCAGAACAACTAGAGTCTAACTTCGTTGACCTTCAAAGCATATGCGTGCTTAGTCATGATCGATGCTAAGGAGCAAGCCATATGGCATTGGAGGGTTTAATTTTGATGCCAGTCACAGGTGTGTGTTTTCCCTGAAATGCCTCAGCAATTTATTTACTGACAGAGACTGTAAACAGGTTAACAAGGTAAGCTATCCTGGATAAGGCTGAATAAGATAAATATGGCTGGTCTGCTTTCCTCCACCTAGCCTGTAAGTTCTGCACATTAAACATTAAGTAGAAAAGGTGAAAATGACTGACTTTGAGATGATCTTGACTAACAGGCTCTCTGTAAGCAAAGAAAGGAGTCTTAAATCAGAGGTATTGTTCATATAACAGGAGTGAAGGCTTCACCTTGAAGCAACTGGGGAAATCAATGCCAAATTATTAAACAAGCACAACATAATTACATGAGATGATAAACAAATGTTCCAATCAATCACAGCAGAGGGAAAAAAATTTTAAACCAGGGGCATGGCACTGAACAGGCAAACCTGCCATTTCATTGTCTAATCTTTTGGCTTTTCATCTGATTAAGATAAGTCTCTTCACATTTCAGAATCACTACAGGACATATTTTCCTCTGACTCTGCCCCTGCAACCAACAGCCTTTCCTGGCTTCATTTGCCGTCCTTAGTCTTGATTCCATCATCCATCATCATAATAACCCCCTTGCAAATTCTCTTAGATCCAGTGTCCATCATTACCTTCTCTAACCTCTCCTGGAAAAACATCAGCCCAGGCGAGCATCATCTGCCTTCACTAGGCTTAGAGCCAAGCAAATGAATGTTGCCAGATAAATTCACAAACTGAGATTGTTTTCCCTTTAATACACATTATACCTTCATTAAGCACTTGGTGCCCTCCAGTAATCCTTACTGTTTCTTGAGTTGATTTCCCATTTGCTGAGAACATTATTTTGCGCCTTTTCCCATCTCACACCTCAAGCATTCTTTCTTCCAGTGCTGTTGAGCTCCCCTCACGCTGCACTGAGGGAAACCTTCCTCCTCTTTCTATAACTGAAGGACCAAACTGACCTACACTTGCAATCTGGAAGGCTCTCCTACTTCCCGGATCACAGTGGGGATTGAGGCTGTATTCTTCTCAAAGCAAACCCTTCTCCTTGGGCTCCAGAGTCCATCTCTCTCCCTTCCATGAGTCTCCCTCTTTCCTTTGTCCTGGTTTATTTCCCTCAGCAAACAAACACACTCCAATATCTCCCATCATAAAATCAACAAATAACAAAACCCTTCCCTTGACCCTACACATTCTAGATAAGGCTTTAATTCTCTGTTCTCTGTTATATTAAACTTCTCAAAGAGTTGTTTACACATGCTGCCACTCCTTTTGAATCTTCCTTTCACTCATTTATTAACGTGGCCTCTTCCCATTTGCTCCTCTGAAACTGCGCTTGTCAAGGTCTCTGGTGACTTCCTTTTAGCTAAAGCAATGCCCTCATTTTAGTTGATGTCTCGGGAGCATTCATCCTAACATTTTCTCCTTTTGGACATACCCTCCTCTCTTCATTTTCATGATGCTATCATTTCCTGGTTTGCCTTCTACTTTGCAAGCTACTCTTTCTCAGAATCCTGCTGGCTCCTTCATTTTTGATAAAGCCCTGTGGTTCTCAGGGCTCAGTCCTGGTTTCCTCCTCTATCTCCTTCTCTCTCTCGGCTGTGAAGGAGGATGCTTTATCAATTCCCATAGATTTAAATACCATCTTTATGCTAATGACCCTCAAAGGTATATCTCCAGTCCAAATCTGTTTTATTTTAAGCTCACTCACATATTCACTTTGACTTTACCATTCTCCACTTGCATGTCTTCCAGGCAACTCAAACTTCATATAAGGAAAAGGAAGCTCTTGGTTTTCTATTCCAAATCTATTCCTACCCTCACTCATATCAGCAAATTGTACCACCATCCACATTGCTATTTAAGCAAGGATCCTGATGGTCATCTTTGATTCTTGCTTTGCTTCACTTCCCGTATCAAACTTTTCTATCAGCAAGTCTTGTCAATGTTGTCTCTAAGAATAATGCCCATCTGTCAACCATTGCCATCTCAACTGGTCCTGCCCTAGCCTAAGCTGTTGTTATCTCACACTTGGATGACTTCATCTGTTCGTGAGCCTCTCTCAGCCATTTTCTATGTTTAGCATCAAAAGGGATCTTCTTCAAAAAGCCAATCAGTGGCTTCCAACTATACCTAAAATAAACAACGAAGGCCCTGAATAATCTTTTCCTGGCTTTCTTCTTCCAACCTCATCTTACCAAACTCTCTTCATCACCTACCATGCCACAGCCATGCTGATATAAGAACTGCAAACATACCAACCTCTTTCTAATCATACGGTTTTGTTCATGCTGTTCCTTGAACTTTTGCATCACCTAATCATGTCCCCTCTTTTAGGTCTCAGTTTAAATGCTGGCTCTTCAAAAAAGCCTTTCAAGGCTACTCTCCCTAAAACATATATCAGTCTTTCTTTAGTTCAGCTCCATATTTGTTACCCTGATGAGAATAAGATGAAAAAAAGAAAAAACACCCTGACAACAAAGAATATGTATTTTCTCTTCATCATTGTATGATCAGCATCTAGCAAAGGCCAGGAACAAAATACTGCTTAATAATATTTTTAAATGAATGAAGAAGATTTTCAGGAACCTAACCCATACAGTGTTATTTATAGGAATTGAAACATCTGTATTTTCTCACACCCAGGACACTATGATCATTAAAGACCGTTCCCTAACTTTCATTTTAGTAAAACGTCAAGCTGCCAAACCATCTTGCTTAGTATTGGCTGATGATGATAATGAATAATATGTTTATTCATTTCAGGCTAGCATTTGTAAAAAGCTTACTTTGCGTTAGAAGCTCAGCTAAGCATTTTTAAACAGATTTTCTCGTTTAAAACTTAAAATAATCCCATGAGGCAGACATTATTAATTACTATCTTAGGCACATATGCAAAACCTCTGCATAAAATTTCAGGGGTCTTGTGTACTTCCTGAAAATTTGTGGACTCTCTGGTAGAAGCCAAACCCCACTCATAATAGTGTTCTACAAAATGGAGTGCTCCTACTTAATATTTTGAGGTGCACAAAGAAAATACTAGAATATTTATCTATGTGTCTATAAATAAAAATACATTAAGCTTTGCTAATATTTGTTAAACAGATTAACATCGTTTCATGTCATACATGGGCCTCAAGGTATCATGGAAGAAGAGTGGAAGATGCTTCACACCATGGGTCAAGCAGGGGCTGGTGTGGATTTAGCAGCTGCACTGTCATTTTTTTTCCATCTTCAGGAAAGATGAATGACTTTAATAGATTCCTTTAAGAAATATTAATTGGAGACCATATTCAGTGCAAACACAAGCAAAGAAGAATATGACCACCTGTCATCTCTCTTACTCCTGGTACAAGCTCTTTATCAACATTATAAATGTAAAAGTATGAAAGTATGATCACTGCTATGATCCAAATTTGCACCCCCACCCCACCAAATTCAGATGTTGAACCCAAACCCACAATGTGGCTCCATCCAGAGATGGGGTCTTTAGAAGGTAATTAATGATAGTTAAATGAGGTCATAAGGGTAGGTCCATAGTCCAGTAGGAATGTAGCCTTATAAGAGAGGAAATGAGAGGTCTCTGTCTCCCTCTGTTTCTGCCATGTGAGGATGCAGGGAGAAGGCAGCTGTCTGCAGGCTGGGAAGACAGTCCTCCCCAGAACCTGACCATGCTGGCACCTTGATCTCAGACTTCCAGCCCCCATCACTGTGAGAAATAAATTTCTGTTGTTTAAGCCATGCTGCCAATGGTATTTCCTTATGGTAGCCTGAGAAGACTAATGCAATTACCTGGTCAGTTCTAACATAAATTTGTCCCTTCACCTTTCAAAATAATTAAGACAATTTGAAATATGAACTTATAAACATTATTAATTATTATCCTAGCCCTGATGAACTTATTTGAATTATGCATTACAAGATTAACTTGAGATAGTGTGAGGTTATGTTAAGCAGGACTTCTAAAATTATACATCCAGAACATGAAGACAAACTATATAATTTTAAAGCAATGTTTATAGCCATATCATTCTCAGTTCAAGAACTGATGAAATCTTCCTGAGTTTAATGATGTTTGGAAGCCTTTTCTGAGGTTTCTTAGTTAACACTTTGGCAGAGACTGGTGATTGTCTATACCAGTATCCATTTTCCCTTTCTTTCTTTCAGTAATAGAACTCCAATATTTAGCAGGAAATATTGCTGTCAAGATAAAAAAAAGTACTTCCTAGCCTCCCTTGCAGCTATATATGTCCTTGAGACTAAATTCTACTTAATGAGTTACACATATAAATAATCATAGACTTCTATAGAGCCCCCTAGAAGGGAGGACATACTTTTCTTCCTCTTTTATTCCTGCCCTGTTGGATGGTCTATTAGTTATCATTGCATAACAAATTATCCTGTACATTTAGTACTTTAAAACAACATTTATTATTTTGCAGTTTCTGTAGGTCAGGAATCTGGGCATGGCTTAATTGAGTCCTCCAGCTCTGAGTCTCTGAGAAGGCTGTAATCAAGGTGTTGGCTATACTATTGTCACCTTGAGGCTCAGTAGGGAAGGATCCAATTACCAAATTAACTCACATTGTTGTTGGCAGGATTCAGTTCCATGTGGGCTATTAGACTGAGAGATTCTGGCCTTCACTGGCTGCTATCCAGAGGCCACCCTCAATTCTTTGCCACATGAGTTTCTCCATAGGGCAGCTCTTGATATGGCAGCCTGCTTCATGAAAGCAAGCAGGCAAGAAGAATGAGAGGGAGTTCCAGTAAGGCACTCAGAAGTCATGAGCTTCTGTAACTGAATCATGGAAGTGGCATTCCATCACTTTTGCTGTATTATATTCATTAGAAGCAAGTCAGTAGGTCCAGCCCACATTCAAGGCGATGGAATAGCACCAGGGTGTGAATTTCAAGGGGCAGGGATCATTGCCATGTCAGAGACCACCTATCCTAGCTGGAACTTAAAAGTGTAAGCAGGACTTTGAGAAATCCTATTGGAATTTGAGAAAGTATGCTATAGATGGTATAGCAACAAAGACAGGAGACCATGAGCTACCAATCTGGGTTGTCTACTTACAGACTTCTTTTACCTGAGAGAGAAATAAACCTCCCTTGAATTTAAGCCGCTGTGACTTGGAGTTTTACTATTACATGCTGACAATTCTAATTTTATGTGGTGTAGTGGCCAAAGACAAAAAGTCATATATCATTGGAACAAAACTTGTTTTCCTGATGTGATAAATATCATTGAAATAATACAATCAAAGCAATATGATGACAAACTAGAAAACATTTCTTTGTGCCAAAATACTTTCGGAATGTATGTATGTCAAATATATTGATAAAGATTGGAAGAAACAACTTTTAGGGCAGATGGTACAGGATAGGAGTTTTGTTCTACAGCCAGATGGAAGTACAGATGTTTTTAGAATGTCTTAATGTGTGCTATTGCTAGATTTATTATGTTGCTAATAATAAATATTAACAACATAATAAATAATAAACAACATAAAGAGTTACATTTTTGTGGTATGTCACTAAATTACAGATAGCCAAAAAAGATATATTTCTGAGAGTGAATAACTTCTACAATTAAAACAATGTCTTATGAGGAAATATTTAAGTATGTTCACTGATAGAGTGGCTCCTCTAAGACTTTTCTTTTAAGTTTCTTGGGTAATGTTATACAGATAACACCAAACTTGGAATTCATCCATTGCATTGTTTACAGGTAAGGTAATGCAGATGAGAAGTCAAAACCAGAAAAGCACAAATGGTTGTATTGATGTGGCTGATTTTAAAAATCAAATTTTAAAAAATTCAAAAATCAAGACTAAAAAATATAGTAGAATCTGTATGTCATTTTGTAATGAGATGGCAAGAAAAATTTTTTCAACCACTCAGAGGTTGACTAAAATGGCTAGACTTAAAGATAAGATATACATTTTTCTTTTACAAAATATAAAGATACAAAATTTGCTGATCTTTTCCCTAATGACAAGTCCTGTTAGCTTAGGTTTGCCTGACAAATATTTTTGCATATAAACACATTGAATCTATCCCTTAATTGCAAAATTTATATTTTAATAATGTGTGAAGAAGAGACTGTTTCACCAAACAAATTCTTGTTTTGGATAGAGCCTTTGAAAATAGATATTTTAAAGTATTTCCCTTATTTTTTGATTCTATAGCTAAACATGATCATGTGCTATGTATAAAAACTCATATTTCTACACTTTAAAATATTAGAAAGTATATATTAGTTTTCTATTGCTGTATAACAGATTACCAGAAATTTAACATCTTAAGACAGCACAAGAATTTATCTCACAGTTTCCCTAGGTCAGGTGCAGGGGCATGGTTTAGTATCTACTGCATAGGGTCTCATAAGGCTGCAATGAAGGTCTCAGCTGGACTGTCTTCATCTGGTGGCTTTACTGGGGAAGAATACGCCTGTAATTCATTCAGGTTGTTGGCAGAATTCATTTCCTTGTGACTGTATGACTAAGGGCCCCAGCGTTTGCCTGGCTGTTGGCTGGAGGTCCTAGAAGCTGCCTGCAGCTCCTAGAGGTCACTCACAGTTCCTTGCAATGTGGGCTTTTCAACAGGACCACCCACTTCCTCCAGGTCTTGAGAAGAGTCTCTCACCCCAGAAGCTAAGACAGAGTCTTATGTAACAAACTCAGTCACGAGAGTGACATCCCATATTTTGTGGGTTGGAAGCAAGTCACATATCATGCCCACAGTCAAGGGAAATGATTTCACCCAGGCAAAGGTATCCTCTTCTAGAGGGGGACATTTTATGTTCTGTGTGACACACAGAATTTTCCACTTTGCAAGTCTTCATAATAAAGAGCTCAGTGGGCTTTGAATACATTTGTTAATAATATAAAACAAAATTGAAAACCACCGACATCAAGGAAGTAGAAATTTACTTGCTGAACAATGGCAAACTATTTCACACAATTAGTGAGTGGGGTTGAAAAATGAATATTATGATTTCATGTGCAGACAATAATATACTCTTTAATTTAGATACATTTATCTTTGGGAGGTTTCTTTTTCAGCTTTGACAGCCATTAACACCAAGGATCAAAATAAGCCGAACTTAGTGACAGACCTTTGAATTGTTAAATTATACATATTACGGGTGTTAAATCAAGATTTTCAAATATAATGATGCTTATTTTATCACACTGTATTTACTAATAAAGTTCTATTAGTAAGAAAGTTTTTGAAGTAATAAGTGAAAATTTTAATGATGTATTTATTTTATCTGTATCTCATTTGATACGTATTTTAAAAAATTTAGAATGTATATAAAATATAAAATAATCAATGTGTACAATTTCTAAAGAAATAAATATGCATATATTGTGTTAGGTATACATATTCATTTTTTTTCTAAAACGGTTGTGTCATAGAATGAGTTTGCGACCCACTGCTCTTTCTCTGCACTGTCTGGTGCAGTAGCCCCACAGGGCTGTAGAGCACTTGAAATGAGATGTGAAAGAAGCGTAAAATATACATTTTCAAGACTCAGTTAACAAGAATATAAACTACCTCACTAGAAGTTTTTTTTTTTTTCAATGCTGATTGCATGTTTAAAAGACAATTTAAAAATATATATTGGCTAAATAAATTATCAAAAGTAATTTCACCTGTTTCTTTTTGCTTTTTAATGTATCTACTAAAAAATTAAAATTACACATGTGGTTTGTGTTATAGTTGTTAGACAATGCTACCCTAGAGGATTTGACAGAGTATTAGAAAAAACAGAAAGGTTGGTCAGTTGTACTTTTGGACTAAGCAACAATGGAATTAATCCAGTTGACTTGGTAAGACATGGTTTCACTTGAAATGATTTGCTATGCCTCATGCTCTTGTAGCTATTTCGTTTTACTTTACTCATCATCAGCGGTTAGTGTGATATTTTAATCTCATTGGTTGAAACAAATTCTAAGCAGATGAACTGATTTCCCCTTTGGATTGTACCCTTTGTTCTGTTTACCTTCACCAGATAAACTGATAGTGCTTTTTTGATAATACAGCAGTTAAGCCTTGGTTTTTAGGATTAATAGCTAAGTACCCTCAGAGAAATATCCCAATGGCGTGTGTGTGTTGGTAGAAATTTACTAACTTCAATGCAATAGAATGAGTTCTCTTCATTAACTACTAATAAAGCTACACCAAATATAGAGCAAAAAGGTAAATTCTGCCAAGTACTTGAGGCATCCTCTTTTAAAACTTGCCTTATAATTATTTTAAGCCATGATTTGCATAGTCCAGTCTTAGCGCTGATAATTTCCTTTGCAAATTGATTTACTACCCACTATTCTGTTAAGATGTATATAATCTTCATTTTTCTTCCCTGAATGTCAGGAAGGATGCTCACTCTAAAACACATTGGAGTAACCATCCTGCTGAGGCAGATCTTGCCTTTGCTTTTCTTTCTAAAGAATTGTACTTTGAGCTTCCCTCCAATCAGTCTCTACTTGCTTGCATTTTCCCTGCAACTGGATTCCCTCTGAGCTGCTCTTGAACTCTAGAAGTCTGTGATAATGTTCTCCCTGGAGGAATTATAATAAAGTCTGGTTGTTGACAGTCTTTCTTATGTTGATCCAATGTCTACTTTTCTTTTCTTTTTTTTTTTTTTTTTGAGACGGAGTCTGGCTCTGTCGCCCAGGCTGGAGTGCGGTGGCCGGATCTCAGCTCACTGCAAGCTCCGCCTCCCAGGTTCACGCCATTCTCCTGCCTCCGTCTCCCAAGTAGCTGCGACTACAGGCGCCCGCCACCACACCTGGCTAATTTTTTATATTTTTAGTAGAGATGGGGTTTCACCGTGTTAGCCAGGATGGTCTTGATCTCCTGACCTTGTGATCCGCCCGCCTTGGCCTCCTAAAGTGCTGGGATTACAGGCGTGAGCCACCATGCCCAGCCATGCCCTGCTAATTTTTAAAACAACTTTTGGTAGAGATGGGTTTTCGCCATGTTGTCCAAGCTGGTGTTGAACTCCTGGGCTCAGAAGATCCACTGGCCTTGGCCTCCCAAAGTGCTTGGATTACAAGCATGAGCCTTCGTGTTCAGCCCACTTAAAATATAGTTCTTTTCTTTTTTTAAAAAAATAGAGCCTGGGTGCGATGGCTCACGCCTGTAATCCCAGCACTTTGGGAGGCCGAGGCGGGCGGATCACAAGGTCAGGAGATCGAGACCACGGTGAAACCCCGTCTCTACTAAAAAAAAAATACAAAAAATTAGCCGGGCGCGGTGGCCGGCGCCTGTAGTCCCAGCTACTGGGGAGGCTGAGGCAGGAGAGTGGCGGGAACTCGGGAGGCGGAGCTTGCAGTGAGCCGGAGATCGCGCCACTGCACTCCAGCCTGGGCGACAGAGCGAGACTCCGTCTCAAAATAAATAAATAAATAAATAAATAGAGACAGGACCGGGTGTGGTGGCTCACAGGGCAGATCACATGAGGTCGGAGTTTGAGACCAGCTTGGCCAAGGTGGCAAAACCTCCTCTCTACTGAAAATACAAAAATTCGCCAGGAGTGGTGCTGCGTGCCTGTAGTCCCAGCTACTCAGGAGTCTGAAGCAGGAGAATCACTTGAACCCAGGAGGCAGAGGTTGCAGTGAGCCGAGATCGTGCCACTGCACTCCAGCCTGGGTGACAGAGTGACACTCCGTCTCAAATAAATAAATAAGTAGAGACGGGGTCTCACTATCTTGCCCAGCCTGGTCTCTCACTTCTGTGCTTAATCAATTCTGCCTCAGTTTCCAAAGTGCTGGAATTATAAGTGTGAACCACCACGCCTGGCCTATAGTTCTTCGTATGTAGTCTTTTCTTACTTTTAAAATTTTTTTTTGTTATTTAGGAATGTTTATGTTTTAGGAAAGTTTTGTTATTTAGGAAAGTTTAATAAGATTATTAATATAAATATGTAATAATCTTAGTCTTTTCCAGCCTGAGACTTCTAATCCATTGACACATTTTTTTTTTTTTTTTTAATAGAGACAGGGTCTCACTATGTTGGCCATACTGGTCTCGAACTCCTGGCTTCGGTGACCCTCTTGCCTTTGTTGATCCTCTTGCCTATGTTGGCCAGGCTGGTCTTGAACTCCTAGCCTCAGTCATCCTCTTGCCTTGGCCTCCTGAAGTCCAAGGATTACAGGCGTAAGCCACCACACCCAGCCCATTAACCTCTCACCTTTTCTCCACCAGTCACCTCCTGTCTTTACATACCTTGTCAGCTTAGATTCTATGGTACAGCAGGGAGTTAGACACTGAATTCCCTTCTCTATCACACTTAACCCAGTACTTAGCTGGCACCTGTACCCAAACAGCTGGATGTTGCATAAGAGTACTACAACATCGTGCGAACTAGACGCACCTCAGTTACAACCGCAGATTTCAAATGGGCCCTCAACACTGCAAAACTCTCTAATTACACTTCCCTAATATAGGCACCTTTCCTGTGGATAGACTATTTCACACCTTCACCTCATCTCCCATCTCCAACCTCCTGCTTTCTTCACCCTCATCAGCAATTTCCCTTCATACTTCATGGTGATAGAAGATGTGGTGAGAAAAGAGCTACCTCATCTTCCCACCATCTCCTCCACTACCTACCTGCAGCACAGTGCACACGCCCCTTGGGTCCCCTCCTATTATGGGGGAAATCTCTAAAGCCAAACTTTCAACTTGTGATCAGGACCTATCCCTCTGCTCCTGTAAGATTAAGCCCATACAGGTACCTCCTCACTTGCCTTATCCATTTCTTCTATTGGATCATTCTTGCATCTCCCAAATAAAGTATCAGCTTTTAAATTTATTAAATATATTTTTAGGGGGCATACATGAAGTTGCATTACGTGGATACTTTGGTTAGTGTTGAAGTCTGGTCTTTTAGTGCAACCATCACCTGAAGAGTGTGCATGTGTGCACTGTATCCATCAGGTAATTTTTTTTTTCCCCCCTGAGATGGAGTTTTACTCCTGTTGCCCAGGCTAGAGTGCCCAGGCATAATCTCGGCTCCCTGCAACCTCTGCCTCGCAGGTTCAAGCGATTCTCCTGCCTCAGCCTCCTGAGTAGCTGGGATTAGAGGCATGCACCACCACACTCGGCTAATTTTTTAATTTTAGTAGAGATGGGATTTCTCCATGTTGGTCAGGCTGGTCTCAAACTGCTGACCTCAGGTGATGCACCCACCTTGGCCTCCCAAAGTGCTGGGATTACAGGCATGAGCCACCACGCCCAGCCTCCATCAGGTAATTTCTCATCCCTCACCACCCTCCCACCTTTCCAAGTCTAGTATTGGCATTTTCATCTTTTCCTCAGTCACCTCTTTCCCAACGGCCAAGGTTAACACCAGGATGAGACACAACCTAGTCCACGCCACCATTCTCTTGGGGACCAGTGCATCAGCATACCTGTGAACTTAGCGATGCAGTTTTTGGGCCCTGCTTCAGAACCAGAGTCAGAATCCCTGGAGATGCGGCCTAGGACCATGGCTTTAAAAACTGTTTAGGGCCAGGCACGGCGGCTCACGCCTGTAATCCTAGCACTTTGGAGGCTGAGGCAGGTGGATCACAAGGTCAGGAGTTTGAGCCCAACCAGTTCGAGACCAGCCTGGCCAACATGGTGAAACCCCATCTCTACTAAAAATACAAAAATTAGCTGGGCATGGTGGCACACGTCTGTAATCTCAGCTACTTGGGAGGCTGAGGCAGAAGAATTGCTTGAACCCAGGAGCAGAGGTTGCAGTGAGCCGAGATCGCACTACTCTACTCCAGCCTGGGCAACAGAGTGAGACTCCATCTCAGAAAACAAAAAACGAACAAAAACTGTTTATGTGACTGGGCATGGTGGCTCATGCGTATAATCCCAGCTCTTTGGGAGGCCGAGGCAGGAGGATCACTTGAGCTCAGGAGTTTTAGACCAGCCTGGGCAACATAGTGGGACCTTGTCTCTACGAAATTTTTATTTTTATTTATTTTTTTGAGACGAGTCTCCCACAATGGAATGTTATTTAGCAGTACAAGTTATCAAATGCATACAACATGGAAGAACCTCGAAAACATGCTAAGTGAAAGAAGTCAGTCGAGAAAAACCACAGACTGATTCCATTTAGATGAAATATCCAGAAAAAGTCTAGAGAGACAGAAATTTGTGATTGTCTAGGGATAGGGGGAGGAAGAAATGGGGAGTTAACTGCTAATGGGCATGGAGCTTTTTTAGGGTGATGAAAACATTCAGAGGCTGGGTAGGGTGGCTCATGCCTATAATCCCAGCACTTTGGGAGGCGAAGGCAGGCAGATTACTTGAGGTCAGGAGTTCAAAACTTGCCTGGGCAACACGGTGAAAGCCTGTCTCCACCAAAAACAGAAAAAATTAGCCAGGCATGGTTTGTGCCTGTGGTCCTAGCTATTGGGGAGGCTGAGGTAGGAGCTTGAGCCTGGGAGGCAGATGCTGCAGTGAGCAATGAGCTGAGATCATACCACTGCAATTCACCCTGGGTGACACAGTGAGACCACCTCATCTCAAAAAAAAAAAAAAAAAATATATATA
>NW_016805589.1:3313093-3336708 GCF_001698545.2 Rhinopithecus bieti
ATTTTACCCAAAATTTACTTTTCTTTTTTTTTTTTTTTTTTTTTTTACCAAATTTTTTTTTTTTTTTTTTTTTTTTTTTTTTTTTGAGACGGAGTCTGGCTCTGTCGCCCAGGCTGGAGTGCGGTGGCCGGATCTCAGCTCACTGCAAGCTCCGCCTCCCAGGTTCACGCCATTCTCCTGCCTCCGCCTCCCAAGTAGCTGGGACTACAGGCGCCCGCCTCGTCGCCCGGCTAGTTTTTTTTTTTTTTTTTTTTTTTTGTATTCTTTAGTAGAGACGGGGTTTCACCGTATTAGCCAGGATGGTCTCGATCTCCTGACCTTGTGATCCGCCCGTCTCGGCCTCCCAAAGTGCTGGGATTACAGGCTTGAGCCACCGCGCCCGGCCAATGTCTACTTTTCTATAACTTCCAATTATTGGCTTCAGGTCTTCCCCCAGGGATAGACAGAACACACTCCTTCTGCTACTGATAATTTTAATTCTTAGTCTAAATCTTCTGCTCTCTGGGTTACCTAGTTCCACTAAGGATTCTTCTTTTTCCTTAAACAGATATTTATTGGGTACTATGTTGGTCTGCTAGGACTGCCATAACAAAACATCACAGATGGGTGGTTTAAGCAGCAGAAATTTATTTTTGCACAGTTTTAGAGGCTGAAAGTCCAAGATCTAGGCACCAGAGGATCGCTTTCTCTTGAGGCCTCTCTCCTGGGCTTACACATAACTGTCTTCTTCCTGTGTCCTCACATGGCCTTTTCTCTGTGCCTGCACATTTCCAGTGTCTCCTTCTCTATTTATAAGGACACTAGTCCTATTGGATTAGGGCCCCACCCTTACGACTCAATTTAACTTAACTTTACCTCCTTAAAGGCCCTATCTCCAAATAAAGTTACACGAGAGTTTGAGCTTTAACACACGAATTCAGAGGGATGCAAATCAGTCCATAACCGATTCATATGCAAAAACAGCAGTGAAAAAAAAAAAAGAACATCCTTGGCCCAGTGGACAAATGACAACCAAGGTAATACTAGTTAGTGGCAGACCCAGGGGCAGAACACTAGGTGGAGTGAGACTTATTTCCTCTCTTTTTGGAATTTATATCCCTATCTATTTTGCCCAATATAACATTTACTCTTGTAGAAGATCTGTTGACATAAAAGAGAGCTCAGCTGTATGCTTGTCTCCAAAGCCATTGTACCTTGGTCTGTGTCTGTGTAATTCTTCTATCTTCATACTAGGTTGAAATCTGGGTGGAGCTAAAGGTAATGTCTTCCAAGTCTTTGCATGGCTGTACTCTGACAAATACTGTGCACTGCATACAAGGAAAATGGTGTTAGCTGACAAGGGTTGGCTTCATGTGTGATCTGTGCCCGTAGTTTAATGTCTCACCATGGCCATCTTGAAATTCTAATATTTTTTGAACAAAGGGTCCCACATTTTCATTTTGCACTGGGGCCCACAAATTATGTGACTGACTTTAAAAAGGGAAACATTTGGGCCAGGCATGGTGGCTCATGCCTGCAATCTCAGCACTTTGGGAGGCCAAGGCGGGTGAATCACCTGAGTCAGGTGACTCGAGATCAGCCTGACCAATATGGTGAAACCTCGTCTCTACTAAAATTACAAAAATCAGCTGGGCGTGGTGTCTGCTGCCTGTAGTCCCAGCTACTTGAGAGGCTGAGGCAGGAGAATCGCTTGAACCTGGGAGGCAGAGGTTGCAGTGAACCGAGATCACACCATTGCACTCCTGCCTGGGTGACAGAGCAAGACTCTGTCTCAAAAAAAAAAAAAAAAAAAAAAAGGGAAACATTTATGAAGGGTCAATTGGACAAGAAGTCACAATACCTGAGTTTTGTTCCAGGGTCAGCCACTAACTAGCTAAATATAATTATCAATCTTCATTTATCTCCCCACCAGAAAGATCCTATCTTCTAGCTCAAAATTACGCAACCATGCTTAAGCAAAAGGTTTCTGTAGAGAACATCTGCTGTTTTTGCCTGCCAAGCATTCACTCCTTCATCTTTCAGAGTGTTCCTTCTCACTGTCTATCCAGGAGTTACCAGGTTCAGGTTGCTGACCCCACTTAACCCACTACCTCTGCTCCAAGGTAGTGGTCCAGGCCCAGCCAATCAGTATATTTTACCCTCTAGAAAAGTCTGGAACTGTCCAGAAATGGGCATGTGGCCCAACTGGGGTCAATGGGATTCAGTTACAGGACATTCATGGACTGTTGTGGCACTGCTGAGAGAAAGAGGTAGGTGTGGAGCTGCTGGTCATCACCTGGCCTCCGTGGGGACACTTGCCTGGGACAGAGCCAGTCCAGAGGAACAGCAACTGAGAGAAGAAGAGAGTGAGACCAAGTCCTGAGGACATGGTGTGAACCTGTGGATGAGCAGGCAGCTGTGCCTACAGCCTGGAGATAACAGTTATGTCAATAACTGAGAGAAGAACCAATGATGTCTCAGAATCAACCTAGGTGAGTGTCTCTTCCAACAATGGGGATTGTTCACCACTGGATCCTGGGCTCATAGCAGAGTGCCTGTCACATAACAGACATGAATTAATAAATGGAAATCACTATAAGATATAAATCTAAGTGTTGCAAGATAATAAGTTCCTGAAATAGGCAAAAGACTTTTTTTTTGTTTATATTTCTGGATCCTAGAGGTCACAAAGAACCAGGAAACATGGTTCAGTGAAAACCACTCTGCAAAGAATCACTTTTAATGCCCACCAAAGTTATCCTAATTGAGCCAATGAAAGCAAGATCTAAGACAAACTTCCAGGAAATAGCTTCTGAAATTCAGTGTCACCCAACTTGAGCATTTGGCTTAAATATGAGTATATATTTTCTTTATTAAATTAAAATGCACTCTGTGTGATACAGGAAGAATGAGGTGGTAGTCTTTGCTGAAGGAACAAGTAGAACTAAAGGAAGCTTAAAACAATCTGCCTTTACCCCACCTGCTGTGTAATCAGGTATGTTGAAAGGTAATGAAGCAGTTTAATTATTATCTTTTAAATATCTGTTTAAAAGACTATTATTTCTTTGAAATTGCTCTGATTAAACATTTCTTTGATCTCAGCAAATAAGAAGGTTTGTAAGGTCCCCTTTGGGGCAGGAGCCCACAAATTCCTCTATCAACTGGCAGATGATTGTGTGAAAGGAGCAGAGAGAAGAATGTGTCTCCATATGAAGAAGACACAAAAAATGTCCATAGTTACCTATTAGTGGAAATGGACATCTCTGAAAGGAGCTCTTTGTCCTCAGAGGAGTTCAAACTGAAGACATGTGCATTCTGCAGGGAACACTGGAGAAAAGAAAGGTAATACATAACTGATAATTGGATAGATCTCCAATTCTACAAATCTTGGGACAAGCCAAAGGAAATTCTGATATCTTAAGTTCACAGTTTGATCTATGTACATGCTATGGTTTGGCTCTGTGTCCTCACCCAAATCACATGTCACATCGTTAATTCCCATTGTTGGGGGAGGGACCTGATGGGAGGTGATTGGATCATGGGGGCAGATTTCCCCTTGCCGTTCTCCTGATAATGAGTGCTCACGGGATCTGGTTAAGGGTGTCGCACTTCCCCCTTAGCTCTCTCTCCTGCTCCACCTTAGTAAGACATGCTTGCTTCCCCTTCATTTTCTGCCATGATTGTAAGTTAACCAAGGCCTCTCAGCCATGCTTCCTATACAGTCTGTGGGCCTGTGAGTTAATTAAACCTCATTTCTCCCTAGATTACCCAGTCTCAGGCAGTTCTTGATAGCAGTGTGAAAACGGACTCACATAGTACATCTTTGTAGTGGCAAGTGTGAGAGAGGAGAAATCTGACACTTCAGCAGGGATAAGCCCCTTTCCAAGACTTCAATGATTGATTGATATATCCACCAGCATATCCACCTTGGCTTACCACCCCAGCACTAAGCAGAGCTCTTGGCAAAGTGAGCACGCTGTAAGTACTTGTTAAATGATTGAATAAATTGAATAAATAAATGAATTCATCTCTCAGCAGTTATGTGCTCATGTTTTTTTTTCTACAGTTATTTTGCTCCATACTTTTCTTATGTAATAATTAATCTTGTAACACCTTGTGGCAAATCACATTACTCACCTCATACTGTATTATTTAACTTCTCATATATTTATGTCTTACTTTCTAAGATAGACCATGAGTTATCTGAAGCAGATATTACATGCCTTTATAAGCCCTTCAGTACTCTTAGATATACTTAAAGAAAGTTAATAACAACATTCGTGGAGACCACAAATAGTTGGTGCAGTTAGCCTCCTCCTTATGAGGGTCTCCTCTCAGGATATTACGCAGTTCCTTCTTTACAGCCCAGGATTTCTAAAGTTCCTCAGTTGAATTGTCGTCTATCTTGTTTCTCAATGCACAGGGTCATTGTCAACATGGACCTCAAAAATCAACGCAACCCAAGAGGGATTAGCAGATTATTGGAAGTAAAAGTGGTGTGGAGGAACTTAGGGATGGTCTAAATCAATTCCCTTATTTTGGCTACGAGTAACCAAGGGCAACTCTCAAAGTAAAAATATTTGCTTAAGGTTCTAGAGCAACTTGAGAGCCCAGAGATCCTGACCCCAGAAATTCTGCTCCTTGTGGAGGTGACAAGCTCCTGGATGCAGGACTCTACCTCCATAATGACTTTACTTTTCATTAGCTAGACTTAAATTTTTTAAACATTCGTTTTCAAATGGCCCCATCAGCCAACGCAAAAGAAGAGGGATTGCTTTAAGTATAAAATGCTTAGGGGATCATGCTTCTCTTTCTCCACAAATCAAAGAAATGAAAGATTGGCTGTCAGGACTTGCCCCACAGAAGCCCTTTCGGGAGGGACTGAAAATATTTTATTGTACTCTCTGCATGTTAGTAATTGCATTTCAAAAAGAAAATAAAAGTGATCAATATTTCCCCTTAAGTTCAAAGACACCTGCTAATTTTGTCCTTTACTACTCAACTCCCGGAATTAGATTATAAATATAGCGCAGATAGGAGCACCATTTACCAGCTGGATTCCTGAGACTGGTGAACAACTCAGCACTGGCAAAGCTCATCCTTCAATGACTGCCTTCTATTATAATTAGTGGTGTAGTGTATCTGCTCCTTGAGGGCAGCAACTGTGCTTTATTCTTACTGACTTTCTAAACGTGTAAATCACTAGGGATTTCTCTTTCACTGAAAGCCCTACAATGACTTCAAGATAATTCAAAATAAATTCGAGCTGCTTCTCAGGGCCCTTCACAAGGAGCTAAAATCTGGCCCTGATCGCTTCTTTGGCTTACCTCACCCTGTTCTCTTTTTACACACTTGCTCCAGTCACTGTGGCCATCTTCCTTGCCCTCCGGCATGCCAAGCTTGCCAGTGCCCTTGTATGCTGTTCCCTCTGCTTGGAATGCTGTGCTCTAAGGACTTCGAATAATGATTTCTTCTCATAACTAAGGTCTCAGTTCAAATATCTCCTCCAAGAGGTCTTCAAGGCACACTCCATCATATCCACCCTATTTTATTTCTTCTACAGCACATCTCAATAACTGAAGTTATCTTGTATATTTATTTTTTATTTCCTTGTTGTCTGTCTTGTGCCTCTGGAATAGAAGCTCTTTAAGAATTTAGATCTCAGCCAGGTGCGGTGGCTCACGCCTGTAATCCCAGCACTTTGGGAGGCTGAGGTGGGTGGATCACTTGAGGTCAGGAGTTCAAGACCAGCCTGGCCAATATGGAGAAATCCCATCTCTACTGAAAATACAAACTTAGCTGGGGTGGGGGCGCATGCCTGTAATCCCAGCTACTTGGTAGGCTGAGGCAGGAGAATAGCTTGAACCCGGGAGACAGATGTTGTGGTGAACCAAGATCGCGCCATTGCACTACAGCCTGGGCAACAAGAGTGAAACTCTGTCTCAAAAAAAAAAAAAAAAAAAGATTATATAAACATGATGGCCACCAATACAGGGCTGATGGAAAGACAGAGACTGTATCTGTGTCCTTAAGTACCATTGTTGTTTTTAAAATGATAATAGAAAAATCTTATGCAGGGCTTCAAATAGTTTCTTCTTAAAATCTGTTTTTTCCTTTACATTTGGATGTATCAGTAGTTTATGGCAGAAAAAATACTGGACTAGTTAGAAATGGCAAATTGGTTTATCTCATGTGGCCAATTTGAATTGATAGCTGCCTAGAGGATCTAGGTAGATGGTATCACGAGGTGATAGCTGCCTGGGGGACATAGGTAGAGGTATTCTGAGAATAACTGCAAATTTGCATGTCTGCTCTGGCACTGTTTGGGAAGTGGCTATGTGATGATGAATTCTAAGTCTTTCCAATTGCAGTGACTGCCTTTTGTCACATAAAAGCAAAGTGCTGTAGATAGATGCTCTGGAAAAGTGGTTTAATTGAATTATACAACTATCTAGGTTAATTAAATCAAATGGGATTTTCTGAAGAAATCAAGACAGCTGTATCATTTTTAGCATGTGACTTTGGACAGATCATAACCTCTTTTAGCTTTAGTTCTCTTGATTCTAAAGTGGCTCAAATAATTTTAATCCACCTAAGATTGTTAAGGAATTAAAAAATATCTAATCAAAACCAATATAATTATGCTATACAAATGTATGGTACTTTGTGGGAATCTGCGAATCTCCATACCATATTCACTCCCTATATGTCCTGAATTTTTGTGGCCTTACTCAACTTTTGGGTGCCACCATGTGGCCCCTTGCCTCCCTCAGCAGTCACAGACATCATTTTAAAGTGGGCTCTAAGCTTTGATGTGCAGCTAAGGCAGAGGCTCTCAGATGCTGCTTGATACCACCCACGCAACGGATCCTGGGCATTGCTTTGCAAATATCTTGCCTCATCTAGGAATTTGTTTTGGAATATGTCTTGGACTACAAATTGTTATCTGGGAAGCTGGTAGATTTATTAGCTTAATTAATGCTGGGAAAGTAAATAATAGCTTTTCAGGGATTAAACTTTTAGGCTGGAGACTCTGTTTTTTCAGGGGGACCATGTGCATTGTTCTGTTCCCAAGTCTGTGTGCTTTTCATCTTCTGGCCAGTGTTCAGACTTGTTGCCAGTTTCTCATAGAACGTTTGGCAGAAAAATGAGGAGGAAGGCACCAGGGAAACAGAAATGGAGCAAAGCGGTAAGAAATTCTTTAAGAAGTCTGGGAGCCATGAGGGAGAGGGAACCAGAAGAAAGTGTGCTGACTGACAAGTGATGGAAAATCACTGAACCATAATAGACCTCACTTGTATTGACATGCGCTAACTGAAGTGAACAGCTGGGGTAAAGTTACTGAGCATCTTATTTCGGAGTTTGGCAGTGGACCGAACTCTGTTTGCAAAGGAGACAGCTATGACAGGATTTTACAGGTCTAATGCAGAACAAAAATGTAGTGAGCTTAGCCCAGCAACTGAAGTATAGCAAGAGGCCTTCACTTTCGTTAGACACTGCTTTTATTGAAGAGACACCCCGCTGGCTCTCCTTTCATATATAGCATTTGAGATAGCGCGAGCCTGTTGTTTGATTTCCTTCAGTATAGTCAGGATTGTAATTTAGCAGCATGTTTGTGCAGGTGATACGCTATATCAGATGCTTTACCCACGTAATTGAAAAACAACAACAACAAAAAACACAGAAAAGAAGAATTTACATAGTAGTGTGACTTCTAAAAGCTAACAACATTAACTGAACATTTACTCGGTGTCAATCACTGTGCCAAATCCTTTTATATTCTTACCTTATTTAATCCTCACGGTAACCCTATGGGGTTGGTACTATAATTATCTCTGTTTTGCAGGTGGGGAACCCGAGGCTTGGAGATATGAAGTCATCTGCTCCGACGCAGAGGTAGCAAGTGACAGAGCCAGAATTGCAACTTAAATGCATCTGACACTCAAGCCTGTGTTCTTCACCA
Organism: Rhinopithecus bieti; assembly: GCF_001698545.2. NCBI lineage: Eukaryota > Metazoa > Chordata > Mammalia > Primates > Cercopithecidae > Rhinopithecus > Rhinopithecus bieti. Next base: position 3,321,036 of record NW_016805589.1, read on the forward strand.
TGAGATCCTACTGTCACCATAGTCTATACACACCTAAGATGTGTGGGAATTCATGGATCCACTTCTACTCTGACTGTTTCAGTCTTTTGCCTTGCTGTTTATTATTGTATCATGTTGTTCTCTTTTGTCTCCCAATGTTTTGGTATCATGTTACTGCAACTCTGGAGGTTTTGTGGCTGGTAGCTGGGTCACCTAGAGTCTTCAAGTGATTCTTCCTCCTTTGGAAACTGCTCTATAGGGCAAAGAAATTTGGTAGAAGTGGGAAAAGAGGAGTGACTGATTTCCTCTCCTTGATCTTAGGAGGACAACTGGGCTTAGGGGCCCCAGAGGAGACAGTGAGCTCAATGGAGTATTGTTTTATGCTCCATTCTGCAGGCAGGGACTACATGTCCAGCTTATTAAAGAAGTCCCACCATTTTTTAAAAAATTTCTTCTAAAAACCAAAACAAAACAAAACAAAAAATGGGATATATGCCCAGAACCTGCAGGCTTGTTACACAGGTGCACGTGTGCCATGGTGGTTTGCTGCACCTATTGACCCATCCTCTATGTTCCCTCACCTCGCCTCCCACCCCTCAGCAGACCCTGGTGTGTGTTGTTCCCCTCTCTGTGTCTGTGTGTTCTTATTGTTCAACTCCCACTTAGGAGTGAGGACATGCAGTGTTTGGTTTTCTTTCCTGTGTTAGTTTGCTAAGGGTAATGGCTTCCAGCTTCATCTATGTCCCTGCAAAGGACATGATCTCATTCCTTTTTATGACTGCATAGTATTCCGTGGTATATATGTACCACATTTTCTTTATCCAGTTAAACAATGATGGGCATTCAGGTTGGTTCCATGTCTTTGCTATTGTAAATACTGCTGCAATAAACACATGTGTGCATCTGTCTTTATAGTAGAATGATTTATATTCCTTTGGGTATATACCCAGTAATGGGATTGCTGGGTCAAATGGTGTTTCTGGTCCTAGATCTCTGAGGAATCGCTATACTTCAACCATCCTCCACAATGGTTGAACTAATTTACATTCCCACCAACAGTGTAAAAGTGATCCTATTTCTCCACAGCCTCGCCAACATTTATTGTTTCCTGACTTTTTAATAATCACCATTCTGACTGGCATGAGATGGTATCTCATTGTGGTTTTGATTTGCATTTCTCTGTTAATCAGTGATATTGAGCTTTTTTTCATACATTTGTTGTCCGCATAAATGTCAATTTCTACTGGGAGCACTGCTGTCTCTAATTCTGTGGTATCGGCTTACGAATGTAGATGGAAAAAATAATTATAACATTTTCACGTTCACTTTACTGAAATTTAACATTCTGTTTAATTATAGATGTGGATAACAAACGACAGTAGTATATGCAGGACCCATGGTTTTGTCACCAACAGAATACAGATATTTTCATATCATATTTCTGATGTTGTAGATACCTTGGAATATCACTATACCAAATACTACTTCCAGATTATGGTTGCTGTTAGACTTGCTGCTAGATTTTGTTACTTAATGAGTATGTATGAATTACCATATCACAATTAAACATATTTTGATAATTATATTTAAATGTAATTGATTTCCTTTGAATCATTATTATTATTTTTATTTCAAACTTTTTTTCTGGGAAGAGGATCTATAGGCTTCACCAGACAACTAAAGGAATCCATGGCACACACATATGCAGACTAAGAACACCCGTTCTTCGCTCATTTAGAAATATCTTATATGCATTACTCACTTACTCTGCACACTAGCACTTTGAGGTGGGTACTATTTACTGTTATTATCCTCCATTTTAAGGATTAGAAACTGAGGTACCAGAGATGGGAGAACTTTTCCAAGGCGAACCCAAATATTGATTGAGTGCTCATTGTATGAATTCTTTATAGAGCTCAGTATCAGCATCATCCCCTTCCTTTCTGATTGCAAGGAGGAAGCCCAGGAATCAATAAAATCTCCCAAATTCCTAGCAAGCAGGATTCCAGGTGAGAGCCTGCCAAAGAGAAGGGCTGTGTGCGATACGGAAGGTGAAGGAGTAGGGAAGCTGCCTGTCTTCTGCCACGGTGGCGAGTGTGCGCGCAGACAGTTGGCAGGCTTGAGGTTTGTGTTGGCTTTTGGGCATTCTATCTTCCCTGAGATATAGCAACCGGTAGTATGAGATGAAAATGTTCGTGTGACACCAGATTTGGGGTTTGGATCTCCCTTCTTATTGTACATTTCCAGAAACCAAAAATAGAAATCAAACCATTTTCCTTTCTCCAATGGTTTATATCTGTCCCTTCTTATCCTTATTACTAATCTCTATAAATATATAGACGATTTTTGAATTCACCAAAACAAACTAAAATACTCCCAAACACATTTAAAATCCTATATTCTTAATTTATTCCCCCCCAACACATACACTAAGGTTCTTAAGTATTAATTTGGTTTAATTTCTCTCCTTTCTTTCCTTCCCTTACTAATTATTCTACTCTTTGGTATGTATCCTCGTTATATAACTGGAATCCTAAAATTATACAGACAGGAAGGACATGGAAAAGAGGGATACTATGATGGATGAGGGTGCAAATGAATACACACTCATACCTTCAATCCAAGTAAGAAGTGAATGCTTCTGGGCATGGCATTAACTTAGCAAGCTTTAAGAGCCCACACCCAATAGACCAAGATTTGAAATCCAAATGTACTATCATTAGTTGTGCAAGTTACTTAATCTTGCTGTGCCTTGAATAACTCATTGTCAAATAATAGTACCTAGCAAGGTTGTTGTGAGGATTAGATATTATCTGAAGCTCCTAGCACAGAGACTGGTATATAATGAATATTTAATAAATAACCTCGAATTTGAAAATAAGTACAACATAGTGACTAAGTACTTGGGCTCCCCATTCAGAAAAAAATGTGTGTTTGAATCCTAACCTCACCAATTTCTAGCTATAATCTTGGACAAAATACTTAAATTCAGTCCCCTCATCTATAAAATCATTATATAAAACAAAATAGTTATAATATTCACATTAGCGGGAATAGAACCTTTGTTTAGGAAAACACCTTATGAAGGGTAACATAGCTCCAGCTAAGGGCTGGATCTGGCTTAGAAAGAGAGTAGAACAAAAGGAAGCCTGGACTCATCTGAGTAGGAAGAAAACAAAGGAGAATGTTTTAAGTTTTCTTTGTATTTCTCCTCAGATGGAGGCAGATTGGAGTCCAAGTTGGTGAATATGAAGGGGAATATTTTAAGAGCAATTGGTTATAATTTTGAAACGTAAATGTACTGTGCCTTCCTACTTTTGTAGTCTCAGCTATGCACACAAAGGTCTTGATCAACTCCATGTGTATATGTATGTAAATTCAGACATAGAGTCTGACTAGTTCATGTCTGGGTTGTCCAGCCAGGGATAGCACTGTGGGGAAATGAGGTGATACCTAAACAGGTAACAACACAGTAGGACCTCGGAGCCAAAGCAGACCATGAAAACTTGAACCTCTAGCATTGAAGGAAACAGAATGTAGGACACTGACCCGGGATATGATAGAATGGGAATAGGGTCAACCTTTCTAGATCTTCAAAAGCTCAGTAACTTCCCCCAAAATGTCTGGATTACATGTGGACACTAAACTGGGCCTGATCTGTTCAAAAACTCTATGGGACATTATCATTATTCTTTTCTTTTTCAGAAAAGAAACAAATATTTAACAATGTGCTAAAGGTCACACAACTATAAGTTAAAAAGGCTTGGTTTGAATGCAGCTTGCTCTGGTTACAGAGCCTATGTTTTTAACTCCAAATTCTCCTGCTTCCTTTCTGGTCATGGCCTCTACAATCTTAGTCTTACATTTTCCTTTTTATAGGATATTATTCCTTACAAAAAGCCAAAGTCATACGAGATAAGAGTTAACTTACTAACACCAGAAAATGTGGAGCCAGCTTATCTAGATGATGTTTTTGGCATCTTTGGATTTAAATTAAAAAGATTACTTCCAAGGAATCTCAACAAGACACACAAAAAGGTAGATATCAGAGCTGTCTCCCACCATAAAGGAGTGAAGAGTTTTGCTCTCTCTTAGGGCCAGCATCATGGACATGTGACTTGGACAGTCACACAGGGCCCCATGCTCAGAAGAATCCACACTTGGTTTAATGCTCGACTGTTACTATCTTGAAATTCTTAATCATCATTGAGCTTGTATTTTGTAAATAAAGACTGATGAGACAATGGACTGTTCTTGTGAGCAGAGGAGATGAGTGCAGTATGCATGTCTGCCATTCATTTTGCACTATCCTCCACAAATTATTTAGCTAGTTCCACCCTCTCCAAATGAAAGGTAGGCTCTAATTAATAATTAGCAATCCTTCTACCCACCTACTTAGTGGATTAAGATGGTCAGGAACCAGAGAGTTCTCTTTTACCAGTATTTGACTTTCTGCGGTTAATTGAATATAATGCAAGATCTTATAGTCCATGCTCAGAGGTTCTTTAAAACAGTGAAATGTATAGGAGGCCATTGTTTTAAACTGAGCTCCTGCACTGGGCCCCAACAGACCCAATCAAAATGAGGTTACCTATGCTGAGTGTTGAAAGTGCCTTTGTATACATTATGACAGTGAGAGAAATCTCGCATGGCTGACTCCATCTTGCTCCTAGCCTCAGAAGCTGGCTGTCCTTCATTTGTGAGCATAGGCTAGGCTAACCATGAGAAGAATCTAGTTTATAGTTTAACTTTGAGGGAGGGATGATAATAGCCCTTCCTAAAACTAAACTAAACTAAAACTAAAGTTCACAAGGATAGAATTATGAGAGCGACTGAATTCTGCTAAAATATAGGCATAGTGAAAGGATAACCAGTCATTGTTCTGGAGGTCACAAAATTTATAACTTCCCTAATTACTCCTGAAGATAACATCACTATTGTAGAACCTAAGGTTGGTCTTTTGAAATGTTTCTCAGACTTTTGCATTTCTAGCAACTGACTCACTCCACCTGAACCTGCAATTTGTGACTCAATCAACACTGTGGCCCCCACCCAAAGGCTGATTCAGAGCACAAGGGCTGTTTTCCACACCCCTGTGATTTCATCCCCAACCAGTCAGCATTCCCCATTCCCTAGCCCTCTACCCACCAAACTATCCTTGAAAAAAACCCTAACCTCTGAGCTTTCCAGGAAACTAATTTGAATGATCACTCCAGTTCTCCCACATAACTAGCCTTGTGTTCACTGTTACGGCAGTACCATCGTCTTGGTGAACTGGTTTTGTTGATACAACAGGCAAGAAGAAGCCATTGATTAATTACAGTGTCACAAAATCAAACTGAAATTTTAAGGAAACAGGCAAAACTCCCAAAAGACCAGTTTTTTCTTTTATCTTTTTTCTGAAAACAGGAGATTCACAGCAACCATTTGGAGAGGACTCAATCAACCAGACTCAGCATGATAAAAAAAAAAGTCCCCTCCCCTTTAACCCTTCCAAGGGAAGTAGCCCGAGTAACCCGATGTTAACCAACCTGTTTAAAAAAAAATTCTGTTTCCTTGTTCACAACTTACAAAAAACAACTGTTCCGTAATGCCCAGCAAAGCAAAAATCTTAGATGAGATGCTCCCCAATCCATGAATTACTAATAAAAGATGATTAGATTTTTAAGCCAAATTTTTTGTAATTTTGTCTTTTGACAGTAATGATGCACTAATTTTTAATATCTGATGCAATTCAACCTAATGAATTTGATGATGGCTTTGGAAAAGAAAAAAAAAAAAAGATTTGCATGACCTTCGGGCCAGTGGGTACTTCTACAAAGTTGCTGGTCTTTGGTTTTTCAAAGATAGGAACTGCCAAGAGCACAGGAATCCCTGGCTGCTGGTGATTTCTAACCAATTCGAGCCTTGTCCATGTTTGATTCCTTTGTACTGCTTGGCCAAGGAGAATAACACATTTTTACTTGACGAAATAAATTATTTGATTGACCTTGCCAATCAAAAGTTCAACAGTTGAACTTCATTGTCAAGGGGCAGTTTTAATGAGGTGGATTGGGCTGGATGTTTCAGGGCATGGTTTTCAGTTTCTTGCATCTGTGATTAAACATGATAATCACTTAAAATGGAATAAAGCTGAGCTCAAAAACTAAACACATGTAGATGTTTGGGCCACGGGGAATCAATCTGGCCATTAAAATGCTAATAAATGCAGATCTCCTCATCCTTAATTAATTGGGTAACTAAACAGAGAGGCTGGGGTGAAATACAAGTATGATTATTTAACATGAAAAATCAAGAAGCTTGGATGAATAACAATTACATAATTAACAAACAATAAAGAACATTTGCGTTTCAATTAATCCTTATTGGCCGTTCAGTAATATCCACCAGAATCTGTTTCATTTCATTGCAAACTGGGCCTTTTCGAGTTTAAACAATTTTGACACTTGGTCTTTAATATAAATCTACTTATTAAAAATGTTCAAGATCAACATGATACATTTAACTAAGAGCAAGGCCAATCAAATAATTTATTTTGTCAAGTAAAAATGTATTATTCTCCTTGTCCAGATATAAAGGACGCTATTATTTGAATTTAGTATGTTACTTTGTAAAAGCAGTCATTCAACTCATGAGTTATAATGAAAAATACAAATGCAGCAGAAAGTTAAAGAGGCCACACACCTGATAGAGGTAGGTGATCAATTGCAAGACTGTATTACTCAGAGCTCTCTAGAGAAGTAGAACCAATAAAATCAATAGAAGGCATGTATAATATATATGTGTATATGTATCTACTTATCTAGCTATCAAGGATTTATTCTGAAGAATTGGCTGGCATGATTGTAGAGGCTGTCAAGTCTGAAATCTGTGGGGTAGCTCAGCAGGCTAAAGAGCTGGGATAGAGTAGATGCTGCAACTCCAGGCTGACGGCAGGCTAAAGGCAGAATTCCTTCTACCTCTGGGGACTTCAACTCTTAAGGCCTTCAACTGATTGGATGTGGCCTATCCACATTATGGAGGGTAATCTGCTTTACTCAAAGTCTACTGATTTAAATGTTAACCACATCTTTTAAAAAAGACACACACCTTCACTGCAACATCTAGACTGGTGTTTGAACAAAAATGGGGTACCATGGCCTAGACAAGTTGCAAAAATTGGAACCATCACAGAGACCTAAGTGTGTAGAAATTGAATTTAGAGTCCCAATCCCTTCATTCCTGGTTTTGATGTAATTGATCTGGGATGTAGACTGGGCATCAGAATTTTTAAACCACCATCTCCTACTACCTTCCCCAACTGCCCTCTGCAGTCTTCCTCCCTACTCCACCTAAGCCTCCAACCTACCTAAGCCAGGTGTAGAATTTAACTCCAAAATGGTGCTTTTCTCTTAGCTCCAACTAGACTTTAAAATTCTATCATGCCTGAGTACCCAAATCTTAATTCCACTGCCCATCTCATGGAATTAATTACTACCTTGCAGTGAAATCAAACTTTCCAGATGTCAGTTAGTTTGATTCCATACTATGATGATTGAAAAGAAAATCTTACGATGAATGTGCTAGGACTCCAGGAATTTGGGGGAAACATAGAAGCGATTCTGGAAGGCAATGCTTCGAAAAATGTTTTCTAGAGTGGGTTCCGTGGAACACAAGCCCTCGAAGAACTGTACTTTGAAGGGGGTTTCGTGGCCACATCTGTTTGGGAATGTGGCATGTTACAGCCTTCTCCCTTTGGAGATTCATAATTTGTTTTTGCATAATAAAGCCTTCAATAAATCTTGTTGTAAGGAAACCTGTTAAATTGTGATTAATCTAGCATTTCTCAAATCCACTGTGCACAACTTTTTACCCATGCAATGCATATTAGCATCCCAAGGAGCATAATTTAGAAAATGTATTTGAACAATTAAAGACTGAAAATGAAAGTCTATACAATCAAGACAAAATAACCACATGATTTGCACTGCACTTAGTGAACCGAACAACAGAGTCACGGTTGGATGCCTCCTTAATGCAGGCTGGGCACATACCCAACTTGCTGGGTCACTGAGCTAAATTCCTAGGGCTCAGGCCACTGCTGCTGCCTTCACCCCACACTTGAAATTACACAAAACTTGCAGATGACCCCACAAACCAGTGGTCAAATTGTTGTCTGCTTTGCTAAGCAGAAATGGTTTCTTTACTCAAATTGCCACCGGAAAAAAATGCTGAGGTGTTACATGTTCATGAAGGAGGAGGTCACACTTTAACCCATATTCAAAATGCTTAACTGGGACTGATTTAAATGTGTTGAAACTGCAAGGCTTCTTAGTGGTCAACTAGATCAATCTTTTGCAACATGTGCATTAGAAACTAGGGTAGAAAAGCCAGTTTGGAGATAACTGTTTTTTTGGTTATTTCTGTGATTCAAGATAAGTTGTGAGCTAGAAATTCAAGAAATTAGGGGCAGAATGGCATATCACTATCAGCTAGCACTTTGGGCAGTTTTGTGTAAATTACAAAAATATATACTCTAGGCACACAAACTACAAAAAGGTACGTCTTTCTCTGGATTCTCTGCAGCCTTGTACCAGGGCCAGGCATAGGGTTGTATTTCTACCCTCAGTGTCCATGCTGGCTAGAAGCCTTTTTACAGAGCAGAGTATACCCTGCTATGATGTGTGAGGATTAGAGGTGGTGGGTCCCAGCAGGAAAAGAAGATATGTCAGACAGAGAGGAAGAGTGAGAAAATGAGTATACATTTGGCACTCAAACTTGTTTCAGTCCTCATGGGCCCTTGTAGAGTGTGGTATACACATGATTGGTAGCAGATATGAGAGGCTTATGACATATTTGTTTGAGCTAAAGATAATTCTAGACCAAAGTTTTTCTTAAAAATGAGGAAATAGCTCTATCATTTTATTTTGTAGCAGAATGACTTGGACCAAAAGCCATTGTTCCACAAGCAAATGATTTTGTAGTACATTCATTTATTTATCCATTATTAAACAATTTGAACAACATCAATGAATATGACACTGTTCTAGTCTCAGGAGATACTTTGGAAAAGAAGTTAAACATTGTTATTGCCTTCTCTAAGCTTATATTCCAGTAAAGATGAGAAAATTAAATAGTGACAATAAATGTAGTGAGAATAATGGCAACACATGGAGGTGAGTAGAGAGAGATAGCCCTCAGGAATAAACCCTCATCTGACTTCCTACAGGGACCAGTGGAGGTATCCTGGAGGAAGGGGCCCTAAGGAACAATAAGAGGCTAAAAAAGAAAAGCTAGAGGGAGCTTGGGGAATCCCAGGACAGAGATAACTTCAAAATCGTGTAATTACTGAACAGAGGGGGAGAATGACATAAGTTTCGGGTGGATATATGGACAGGGTACAGATTTTAAAAGGCTTTTAGCTGTGTCATGGGTTGTAGTATGATGAATTATCGAGGAGCAAGTCTGGAAGGAGGGAAACTGCTGTTGTGGTCTAGGAGAAAGGTAGTGGTGGTGATGGAAGTGGAGGAAAGCAGTTGGATTAGAAAACTACTTAGCAGTTAGAGGAAACTGGGTTTGAATGGACATCTATTAAGGATGAAGCATTTGGACAGAGAGTTGAGAAAGATGTCAAGAATGACTCCCAGGTTTCTGGATAAGTGAACTTGTGGAACAATGGTGCCACTGAATGAGATATGGAAGCAATTCAGGAAGAGAAGCTGCTTGATTGGAAAGATAATGGAGTACAGTTTGGACATATTTTGTATGAGACATTCCAATGGAGATGCCTGGAAGGTAGGAAAATCTAAGACTGAAGTCATTGGAATAGACAATAAGATCAGTCAGAGAGAAAGTGAACAGAGAATGAAGGGAAGGGACTTGGATGGCCTTGAAAGAAAGAGAGAAGTCTGCATAGGAACTAAGAATTATCAGAGGGATGAGAAACAAACCAGGGGTTTGATGGTACAGAGTCCAAAGAAGGGAAGACTTTCAAGAGAGAATTACGATTAGAATTTAATGACATAAAGATATTAATAAGGGCTGAAAATGCTCATCATATTTGTAAATTAGGAGGTCACTGGTGACTTGAGCAGAGAGTGCTTCCAGTGAGCACTAAAGATGGGAATCAGAGGTAACTGAATGAGCGGAAGTGAACTGGAGATGTGAGAAGATAACTTGAAAAGAGTATAGTAATGTAAAGGGGAAGGCTAGGAAGAAAGCCTGGAGGTATAGCACGGTGGGACCACTTGACAGTTCGACTGAGAAAAGAGTTGGAGAAAACTTGGATATGTTGGCATCAAATAAAGAAAAAGAGGAGGCTAAAGATAAAAGGGAATGGAAAAACCAGTGAAGGGACAAAATCCTTGAAGAAGTTTGAATGGAATGGATCGAGGAGTTAGTCTGGAGTAGAAGGATGACAGCTCTTCTCCTGGGGCAGAGTGGAAGGAGAAGAGTCTGGGTGTGGGTATAAATTGAGAGGCAGGAGTTGGGAAGGCTAAGGTAGTTCATCCTTGACAACTTCTAGTTTTTCTATGAAATAGGCAACAGGATAATCAGCTAAAAGGGATGGCCTTATTCGTAGCTACTCACTACTTATTCTATGCTCTTTGTTATTCCTCATTATACTCATTTGTTGTATTGATTATTGTTTGAATGCATGTGTACAAAACAACTTCCTTCTTTCTCACTCTGAACATTAGAAATTTCAGCTGAAGTATGTGGGCTGGTTAGTAATTAGAGGAATGTTTCTTATAGAAAAGATGTGTCTTAGATGAACTGACATAACCAGAGAGAACATTTTCCTTCATTTTGCACTGAATAAAGTTTTAGAGAAAAGACTTTCAAGCATTTCACTAAAAGAAAAAAATTCTACTACTAAGCACCAGCACCACCCCACACACACTTTTTTGTCTCATCTTTTAAAAGATCCAGCAGTTGCCAAGTTTACAAGGCTGTCTTTCATTCCTGATCTCAAAAGGTTTTTTTGTTTTCTTTTTTTACCCCAAACATGCATACAGCAAACCATTTTTTTCAAGTTGTCCTAGGAGACTGACAATATGCCAACTGTTTTCAACTATGCAAAAGATCCTTTTAAAACATGCCTTAAGATAGTAGTTTCTTTCTGCTTATCTTTACATCTTCTTTCGCCAATTAGGTTTATGGACAAAGTCCAATATGTAGTCCTGAGTGAGAGGTCCCATCTCATTCAGAGCTAGGCTACTCTTGAAGTTGAGCAGGGAGGTTTCAATGATAGGCTAAGGGGATGCTGTTGGCTTAACTCATTAGCATGCTCTTTTGGGGTGTACCTTAGTAAGATTATATTTCAAGGCTATCGCAATAATGCAAAAGCAGCCTAGAGTTTCAGAAACCATCCTTGAAATGACAAGTTGGTCAGAAGAAATCTATATATAACTAGTAAAAATGGAAACTGTAGAATGATTACTGTAATTTGTGTGAGAAGTTTTTATATATCAGGTCCTATTCTCTCTTTTCATCCTGCTCTTCCTATTTTCCTGTCAGTGAAAAGACTTTTGAAGAAGAGCTTTGGTGATGGAATGGTAAAATGAGAGTCAAATGTGAAGAATTAAGTGTCGATGTTTGTTTATTTATTTACTTATTTTTACTTTGGCTGCTTTGGTTTGGCTACAAAATCTTGTGAGGCAGGAAAATAGGGTCTGGAGGCAGGGAACTTGAGGCCAATTCATGCTGATTCAAGGAAAACCACTAAGGTTTGGGGGCGGGAATCTAAGGCCAATTCGTGCTGACCTCCTAAAGCTGGAGCGAAAGGAAAACACTTGGGTTTGAGGACAGAAATCCTAAGGCCAATTAATACCAATTTCCTAAAGCTAAACCAAAACGAAAAACCCCATCTCCCCACCACACCCCAAGAGCAAGGGATCAAAGGCGACTCTCCCTACAACCCTCCCACTCCCCCAAGTCTCAGATGGAAAGGGAGAGTGCCTTGGATTGGCTGCGGGCCAAGCATGGCCATCTCTTCATCTGCATAGGGTGCCAATTCATCTCAGGCTTTAATTAGCCATGGACCAAATCCTTCATCCAGATAAGGGATAACAAATAGAAACATTAAGAAGAGTATTTAAAATCCAGAAAATTTTGTTAACTGGGCCCTTGAGCCACTGGTTTGCGTCCACTCTGTGGAGTGCTTTCTCGCTTTAATAAATCCCTGCTTTTACTGCCTCATTCCTGTGTTTCGTTCCTTTATTACTTTGTGCATTTTGTTCAACTGTTTGTTCAAAATGCCAAGAACCTGGACAACTTACATTCAAGGCCCTCTTTCCAGTAACACCTGCGTAAAACATTTGTACTTATGAGACAACCTTCTTGGAAGTATAGTTTATAATTGCTGTCTCCACCTTTTCACCTTTCATTCATTCTTTTATCTGAGTTCTTTAAAGTTATAAAAGTAACCAGGATCAAATAATAAATTTTTAAAGTTAGTATTTTCTGCTACCTTCCTTTGCATTTCTTTCCTTCTCTCTTGAAAGGAACTAGTAATAATATTTTGGAATATTCCCTTGTACTCCTTTCTCTACCCTCACCTCCAATCACTCTTCAGTCAACTTACTGGCCACTAATTGAGTATCATTTCTTTCAGTCTTTATAGTCTTTGAGCTCTAAGGAATATTGGACACTGCTAATTAACCTTTCTTTTTGAAGACTCTCTCTTTTCTTGCTTTCTATGACCTTCTACTTTTCTAGCTTCTCCCCTGCCTTACTGGTCATTCTTCCTAGTATTTGTTACTAGGGGTGATTCCTCCACCTGCCTGTCAACTTCAGGGCTGTGTCCTACACGGGGTGATCATGTCTCATGACACTCCCTACCCAGAATTATGGGAACTTTTGGACACATAAGAATTTATCCAATCTCTTTACGTTTGTGGGTAAGAAAACCAAAGCAGAGAGAGTGAGGAAGTAATGTGTCAAAGATCATCTCAGAGCCTGAATCTGAAATCATAACTTCCTGACCTAAAATCCTAAAATCAACTATTGCCAATTTCCTGTTCAGTTTCTTTTACTTATGCTGCTTTTCTTATTCTTTTCCTTTTGACTTGGTAATAACCGAATGAAAAAGTAAGCCCAATATTGAAAGATGCCTTTTATGAACCCAGTGATAGTCATACAAACCACGGAAATTTATCTGAGGAAGTCAACAGAAAGAACTAAAGAAAACAGTTTGATTTGTTTCATTTTCCTGAGAGCAAAAGGGAAAAGGGCAACAGGCTCCCCTAAAGATTGGGATAATTATAATTAGCACAGAGAGAGCTGAAGCCACTTTTGATGAAGCTCCTCCCAAAATCATTCAGGAAGCAGCAGGCCCTGAAAACAGCCCTAATTCAAACTCAACAACAGTTTCTAACGTAAATAGACACTGAGTCAGCACCAAAGGTCGAGGGCCTAGTGCTTATGTGCCCAGAGTTGTGCAACGCCTTTTTGTACAGTGACTGTATTTTCCATACCAAAAACTAGGTGTATCGTGTGACTGCTAAGAAGATTATTTGAAATTTGGATCATTTTGTAACTGCTGTGCTACGGATTATTGTAGGAATACAAGTCATGATCTTTTACACCCAGCTATTGCAATACAGATAGTTTAACAACTTACCACATAGCAGGGTAGTACAATGGAACTCCATGTATTAGCTTCAGCTCAGCCCTCAAAACCTGAAAACAACAACTATAAATTAACAAAAAGTTTAATTAAAGCCCTTCTATGAGACAGACTAAGAAGTCCTAAAACCAGATCCACCTGCGATACCAATCACTCCCTCCATCTCCGAAAGCAGTTGAAGCTGGAGAGACTGGAGCAGGGAGAGAAAATTTCTTTGAATTGGCTTAGCTGCAAATAATAGCCTTATCCAAGGTCACTTTCCTTCCCGGGGTGGTCCATGTTCAGTGACTGATCCATGAGGTTGTATGAAAAATGAGTCACATTGGGACCACTTTAAGAGGTATTAGAGCTTCAGAACTGCCTGCAGGCTCGGCTGAGGCTGTCACTGTGTTCCACGGCCTCTGTATGTCTCCCATTGCCCACATGCTTCCATTGCGCCCCTTCCACAGGTGCTGATCCCACAGGTGCGCCTTAAGAATGATACTACACAATAAACTCAGAGTCCGCTTCCCAGGAAATGCAGCCTATGACAGGAGCAGGTGGGTGCTTTCCCGTCACCTTAAGCCAAGCAAGCTGTGGCGCTAAGAGAACCATTGAAAAGCTTGATACATGCCTCCTGGATTTAGGAAACATAATGCACTCGGGTTTCTCATGCCAGAGAAAGCTAAGAACCAGAGATAGCAAAACTCAGTGATATAACAAAAGGAGAGGAGAGGAATCTTGCTGTGCTGGAAGTGAGTTGCCTTCCACTGAGGACAGGGCAAGTGTATTAGGAAGACAGAGATCAGAATGGCACACAGACTGATGTGACCCTGCCAGTAACAGACCAGGGATGGAGAACATGTTTCAACTCAATGCCAAATCCAATGACTTGGTGGTGAATGCCTGAGTATTAGGATTAAAGAAGGAGTTGTGGTCTGAATCTGGAATTAGTGAGAAAGATGCTAAAACTAATTAGCAGTATCTCTCACAGTTGCAGGATAAAGGGGCCATTGTAGCGTATTGAAATAGTATCTGCTTTTCACTTTGACTGCAAGCTTCCTGAAGGCAGGTGTTACTTCTTATTCATCTTTGTTCCCCTCGCATTCAGCACTATGGCTGGCACACAATAACCACCTAATATTTTTTGAATAAGTAAGCAATGGCCAGAATTACTAAGAGACCCTTCACTGAATGACTCATAATTAAACATGATGTGAAAACTCTTGAGCCAAGTGGCAGAGAGAGGCCTGTCCGTTGTTTCCTGTGAAAACTCAGAATCCACATTCTCAGATGACAATTTTATAGTGTAGACACTAACGCATACCAGTTGGGATCTTTGCTAGTTAAAGAAGGAAATCTCACCTGACGAATGGATTAATGATCAGGCTGACTGTATTTGCACAGCTGCAGAATCTTCTCAGACAAGATGTTTGAGCACCCCTCTCTTTATGCAGAAAATTTGGTGACCAGGTGATGCCATTAAACCACTTAGGCAGAGCCTAGAGAACGGTGGGAAGGGCTGCATCCATTGAATAACATGATTTGTAGAAATCCCTCGAAAGGCTTCCCTTTCCTTTCTGGGGCGTGTGGTGTGTGTGTGTATACAGGAGATAGAAAGAGACAGGGTGAGAGAGAGTGCTTTTCTGGATTATAAATAAAGCCCTTCAGAATCCACCATGAATCAGGTAAAATGACAACCTGGATGGCCAGGTGTCAGATAACATGCCAGCAGCCTGACTACGTGATGGACCCCATGAACAACTCCTGAGGTATCAAAACAGTATTGTGAAGTTTCTCCTAGAATTCATCCTTTCTGGCCATACACGGTGGCTCATGCCTGTAATCCCAGCACTTTGGGAGGCCGAGGCAGGTGGATCACCTGAGATCAGGAGTTCGAGAGCAGCCTGACCAACATGGAGAAACCCCATCTCTACTAAAAATACAAAATTAGCCGGGTGTGGTGGGGCACGCCTGTAATCCCAGTTACTCGGGAGGCTGAGGCAGGAGAATCACTTGAATCCGGGAGGCGGAGGTTGTGGTGAGCCAAGATCGCGCCATTGCACTCCAGCCTGGGCAACAAGAGTGAAACTCTGCCTCAAAAAA
>NW_016805589.1:3337058-3350571 GCF_001698545.2 Rhinopithecus bieti
AATCCCAGTTACTGGGGAGGCTGAGGCAGGAGAATCACTTGAACCCGGGAGGGGGAGGTTGTGGTGAGCCAAGATCGCGCCATTGCACTCCAGCCTGGGCAACAAGAGTGAAACTCCGTCTCAATAAAAAAAGAAAAACTACCCCAAAAAAAAAAAAAAAAAAAAAAAAAAAAAAATTTCTTCCTTCAGTTCAGCTTCTCTTTGCTCTGCAACCACCCACTGAGTGGAGAACTGTAATGATGCAATCAGGAAAAATCAGTTTTAACAAGACGCCTAGAGTGCTTATTCAATATCGTGCTCATAGAAGTAACTGAATTCACATGTGTAAGTGCCAGGGTCTCATGTGGCCGTAGGATAGACATTAGAAATCTTCTCTACAAGCTGAAAGGAGTTGCAAAATTTACACAGGGCATCATATATGTAAGTGAGATTACTAGGGACGATTTTACTTGCTAAGCCCATGGCTTTGAGTCTTTGGGTTTGTAGGTCCTTCTCTTTGCGGATTCACATGGGAAGGCTGCTTAGTCCCGTAAACTGTTAAATCTGAATTCTTGAAGTTTAGAATAGTGATAGAGGGGGTCTTCAACGGGCAGAAAATGAAGCTTTGGGACTTAATGGCATCTTTAATTCATACCGTCAAATGAATACTGTCAAGCAGGGCAGAGGCAGGAATAGAACCCCTAACGGCTCCAGCCTGAGGGCCAAAGCACTTTTAAATAACAATTATAATAGAAAGCCAAGTGATAATTAAAGGTTATGGTGTGCTCCACTCTTCAAAGCTTTACATGGTATCTAGCATCCTTTTGAACAGATGTGCTGAATGAAGAATCAAAATATAAAAGAAAAATATTGGGCACACAGAAAAACTGAAAACACTCGCAAATATTCTCTTACAAAAGGACTAAAAGTCTATTTGTTCTAGACTCTTTGGATCTGGTTTGGGGGACATTCTTTGCCTTTATGTAAATATGTAAACACATCTTTGATTAGAGGTAGAGAAGGGGAGAGATTGAGAGAGAGAGAGATCAAACTCCAAGTCAGTGTTCCCAGTGCTCAACCTTTCAATAATCCACCATGATTACCCTGCAGTAGAAATGTCTCAGCAGATCCAAACTGAAGCAGCCTTAAGGACCCGAAGTGATGTATTGAGGACCTCAAATCACACATGGCCTCTGCTATTTTAGGTAGAGTGGAAACTTGTTTGTGGAATATATTTTCGCAAATTTATTTTTTCTTGACTATGAAACTATCTATAAAAATCAAGGACAAGAGGTGTACAAATAAATTGAAAGGCTGGAAATAAAGAAAATGGAGAATAAAATAGCTTTAAAATTCAAGAGGATTCAATTTATGATGAGAGTAATGAAAGATCCATGGTTGAGTTGATTGGCTTTACACATATGACTTTTTTCCCCTTCCATCTCCTTACCTTCTTCTCTCTGCCTTCCTCCTTTGGAGCACGCTGTAATAGAGAAAAGTTTTACTAGGCTCATCATCCATTTATAGAACCACTGCTCCCCATCTTTCACTTAGCTTGTGCATCAGTGACTTTACCCAATGGCTTCCAGGCCCTGCAAAGCCAGGCATGACCAATGAGATACTCCATTTTCCTGGTTACAGTTGTTAAAAATACAATGGCAAGTTTTGCAGGAGCCACTGTCAAAGAGGGACTCTCTGGGTGGGGAGGGGTGGCTGCTAAACTGGGAAGAACCTGCCTGTGAAAAAACTGCTAACGGGAAGAAGAGAACCGTGAGTACACGAGTGTCTAGTTTGAGGCCCTAGATTGGCCTTAAGCTAGAAACATCTTGGATTTCCAATTAAGTGAGATAATTTTTTTAAGGTCATTTGAGTAGGTTTCTGGGTTTCTGTTACTTGGCAAAAAACAAGTCTTATTTAATACAGAAACGCAGAGAAAAACTAGAAGTTCTTAGCTTGGAACCCAGACATCCTTAGCTAATTAAATTTCAGAGAACAAGGATTACCTGGAACCCTGCAGTTAAGTTGGCAAAAAGGAAGAACATAGTATCTCTGATCTTATTAAAGCACCTCTCAAACAACCATCAAACTTTTTACAATTTTGCCTTTCATGTTCACCAGAACCTGGGTTCTTTTAAGACATCATGGTGGCTTAGTGGATCAATAAATGGTACCTTTACCCAGCTTGCTCCTTGGCCTCTTGAGATCCTCATTCTGTCATCCCAGGGAGAATCCACTGTCCCCATCCTCCTTACCTAGCTTCCCCTTGTTGTCTGCTTTTCTCCAGGGTAACACCCAGTACACTGTCCCAGTTAAATACTTCCTAACTCATGTACCCTTTAGTTACACTGCCTTCTCAGAAACCAGATACTCCCTACATTCACCAGTATATTCACAGAACCCAGTACCAGGCCTGCTACAGTAAAGTTTGCATTTAATTGAATTTGTGGCTCAGCTCAGACTTTCTGACCACCACTAAGCACCCAGTCTCTGCCTCCTTGGAACTCTAAGGGACTTTCCTGCTTCTGATGCTTGCTGTTTTCTGCTTGACTTTGTCATTAAAAAACCCATGTCTATAAATGTGTAGTTATTGAATACTTACAAATTAATCACTTATGTGCTTTAACTTGTCCAATCTTCACAACAACCTTTCCATCTTACAGATGAAGAGACCAGACCTGAGAGGTTAAGTGGCTTGCCCTGGGTCACCCAGCTAGTAAGAGGAGTGGTCAGAGTCAAAGCAAGCGGTGTATTCCTCATCACTAACATGTTTTCAGCTGGAGCACTACTAGTTCCCTGTGGGCTAAACGTGCATCGTTTATATTGTTGAATTACCCTCCCAACAGCTCTATTAGGTAGGTATGATTATTAGTTCTATTTTCCAGATAAGAAAAATGAGGGTCAGTGAGGTTAAATCATTTGTCCAAGCTTACCTTGCTGATAAGTGACAGGACAGAGAATAAATCCCGAACTGTTTGACCCCAGAGCCCACATTGGTCAACCATTATGCCAATCAGTTTTCTGTTAATTGATTGATGATTGTATCAGAAGCAACTACCAGGGTCATCTGACCTTTAATTACCATCTGTGGTTCTTATGGTTTAAGAGGTATAACAATAGCCACTTCATAGGATTATCATAAGAGCTTCAAGCTATGTTGTAAAGTTCCAAGAGTGTTTGGCATACTAGAGCAAGTGCTCGACAAATGGTAATTATCATTACCATTTTGTTGTTTTTTGAGTGCTTCTTGTGCCAGGTAAGTGCTTTACCTGTATTATCTGATTCAATTATCACATCAACTTCATAAGTACCATTATCATGCTTCTTGTATAGATGTGAGAACTGAGGCTCAGAAAAGTAACTTGCCCCAAATTACATAACTAGTTAGTGCATAGGGCTGCACAATTAGTTGTCTGATGGAGTAGCGTGGTACTAGCACTCTTTATTACTTAGAAAGTTCTGGTAAAGAGATCAGGCAGTCCAATTACCACTGGGTGTATTGACCTCTTCTCGGGTTCTATTGGTTTCTGGTTTTTTGAGTTGTTCCTTAGCCACATGAGCCTCAGCTTTGTAGATAAAGAATTGGAGCCTCTGTAGCCACAACTTTACATAGACAAACTCTGGGGAACAGCAGCTGCTGAAGGGAGAAAGAAAATGGACAGTATTCAGAGCACGAAGGGCTGAACACATGACATTATCCCATTTGAAGCCTCTTTCCACCTGGCCAGCCGAAGGATCCAACAGCTACAGGTGCAAACCCCTTCCTTATCCCATGCTTTTCCTGATGCTCCTCACGGGACCCTGGTACAACATGAGAGAAAGAGAGCTGGCAATTCTCTTGTTAATTTAAGCCTTGTACATTATTCAGACTTTAAAAAAAATCCATATTGAGTCTAAAAGTATCTGGACCAGCTGTCTGTATAGATTAAATAATCCAGATGGCTTCGTGAAATGCTATAGCAGAAAAGAAAGTGTTTTCACCATAGAACGAGTCAATCCAGAAAGCACAGGGGACAATAGATTTCTTTACCTCGTATAACCCAATTTCTTCTCTTCTTAGCTCGGCTGGCTTAAATGTACTGTGCCATCGCCAAATCTTCAGTCTACTTGGGCTATTTAAGTAGAGTCACAATGTTTCCTTTTTCTAGAAAAGATTAAAAAATAAACAACCAAAATTTGATGGTAGAGAATGGCATTTGGAATAAAGGATTAATCAGTTCTGTCACTCTCACTTGGGCAGCAAAATCAAGCCTCTTGTGTTGGGAAATACTGCTGGATGGGATAATTTCCACATTGCCAGGCTGTTTTTCTTTTTAATATCACAGCTGATTTGCTGTGGCGGAGGCTGCTGCAAACTGCTGGCACCATTTCTGGTTACAAAATGTGTCTGCCAAACAGCTCAGTGTAGAAAGAGCCATACTGTATTCTTTGATGGTGGGCTCATTTGGCAGGGAACAGATCTGCATAGAAAGAGACTCAATTCATCTCCCCTGCACCACGTTGTGGGCTGAACAAAGTGAATGTATCAGATTGTCCTTGTGGAAATCAGTGACATAAATTTCTACTCTCTTCACCAATACTGCAGTTGTAAACTTTCCGCTGTTTTAGTGATGTTTCCTTTTACCCTTGTTCCCCGGTACACATGGCAGCAGGAACCCAGGAAAATGCAGATGGTTCACCTCTGCCGCCTCTGTGCTTGAGACACACAAATGAGAGTGGGTGCCGAAAGCTGTTTGAATTCATCATTAATTGTGAAACACTTCTGCCAGTTCTCTTCTGAGCATGAAAAATGTAAAATTAGAAAAATTAGATGAAGTTATAGAATGTAATTCTCTCTCCCGAAAACTCTCAGATCAGTGTACTGTACTCTGCAGATGATGATTACACGGTCTTTTTTTTTTTTTCTGTCTCCATTCACAGATGTCAATACATGGTGAGTGGTTTCCAGAAATTTACTTCATCTACAACTAAAAGCAAGAGAGGAAGACAGCATGAACCACACTGGCACACTGCCAGCTCAGCACTCTCCACCAGGAACTCAGCCCCATGCCAAGCCACTCCTGGAAGCCAAGGCAAGAGAGCTAGGGCACATTTTTAAAGGACACATTTTAAAACAAGAATTACACTGTCACAGCATCTACTTTCTCTCTCTTTCAAAATTCTAGCTCAAAGAATCAACCTCTCACATTAGGGGAAATAGATAATGATTCAGTCAAAGGTGAATAAAAATACATTATTTACATTCATTTCAGAGTTGTTTTAGGCAATGCCTATTTTTAAGTGAAACAAACGAAGAATTTTTTTCTCAATATTGGCTACTGATATTAACATCTAACTAGACAGGAAGCAAGGAACTAAGAGAAGGGAATAGATAATTAAGGCCATCATGCAGTTTTACTCTGAGCTCTGCAAGTCATTTAACCCCACTTTTCATTTATCCATGTGTATATTCAATGCTGAGAATTTATAGTGGCCTCAGAAAGAAATTCTAGGTAATTTTTATTGAGCTCTTACCACGTGGCAGACACTATTCAAAGTGCTTTGCTGTATTCCCGCATTCCATCCTCACAAAATGCTATGAGGTCAGTATTATTTTTAGCCCCATTTCACAGAGGAAAAAATAAAAACATAAAGAGGTTAAGTAATTTTCCCAAGGTAACACAGCTGCTGAGTGTGGAGTGAGGGTGTGAATTGAGGTAGTCAGACTTTAGAGCTGACATTCTAACCAAGTTTACTCCAAAACCATGACGGTGGGGGTGGTCCTAGTGGAGGGCTTTGGAGCCATTTCTGCTTCTGAAGGGTTTATTTTTATACCCTTATTGCCTTCTTTACAGGGATGCTTTGGGAATGAACAAGAGAAGTGTCCTACTGGCAGGAAGAAATAAATGACTCATAGTGAAGAAGGAGGAGGGGCAAAAACCCTTTTAAGCCACAAAGATACCATTTTGTGCACCAGAGGAGGTCACTGAATAAATCACAGGAGAGAAATAGATCTTGGGAGGTCACATGGATAATAGTCCTGCCTTTGGGGAGGACACCCTGCTGCCAGAAAAATGATTCAAGAGAATTCTTGCTGCAGCAAGGGGATTGGGTTACTCATGTTAAACAGTGCCCGAGAGCATATGCTTTATGAAGTTGACCAGATGTCCTGTTTGGTTAGGACTCTCCAGGTTTCTTAATGGCTTTGAAGAGTGTCCTGGGAGTCACCTGGAGCAGGCAGGCTTGGTTCTAGGTCCCCCATTGACACTTTGTAAAGGGCTTTGGGTTACTTTGTGTGTTACCACTTTGCAACTGTTCAGGTCACCGAATAAATCAGAGGATTTGCTAGCCTGGCAATAGTTCAAAGCTCTGTGTCCCTTTTCCTGATTTAGATTTATTTATTCCAACAACTTTTCCTGAGTATTTCTTTGGGCCACACTTGGGGATAAACAAATCCTGGTCCTTTGCTTCCAGGAGCTCATGGTGAGGAGAGCTGAAGCCCAGTGAACTCTGAGAGATCTAGTGCTCTGCTACTCACCACTAAGGCTCGGTCAGATGAGGAGTAAACAGGATGTCCGTTTTTCTCTCTTCTCAGATGCTCTGTCCCCCATGCCCCATCTTTTTCCCTTCTATTTGACTGGTCAATGACTTTATGCTGATCCAGCATTAGACAATTCTCAGATATTGATTAAAAAATAACAGCTCATGCTTATAAGAGTCCTACATGTGGCACTAATTTAATTCTTATGACAACATTGTGAGATAGTTCATGTTACTAGCTCCATTTTCTACATCAGGACATTGAGGCATGAGAAATTTTAAAATGTGCCCACAGTAAAATGATAATCAGCAGTAGAGACAGGGTTTGGATCTGGGCAGTTTCCCTCCAGAGTGCTTAATCAAGACCACCAGCATACACCATCTTTGTGATAAGGACTGCCATTAAAAAGAATATTTCAAGAGGATACAAGGAAGAAGTTGATGCAGAGATGAGGGAAGACTCTAACCCAGGAAATGATATGACAGCATTTAGTGTGTTTAGAGATTAGCTGGAATCCTTAGGGCTTCTCTGCTGGATGGATCTTGTTTTGCAGATGAGGAAACTGAGACTCCAGGATTAGCTAATCATCAAATAATGAGGGTGTAGCAGAACCAGGATTTGACCTCCTTGTGTTCCTTTCACTGGACTCCTATTGGTATGCAGAGTGGCATAGAGCATGAAAACAAATTCTGCCTCAAAATGAAAGAGGCCATCACTAAGATGAATAAGATGGAACTACAGTTTAAGAGAGAATGCCAGCATGAGGCTGTCTCAGAGATCGCTCAGACTAACCTTTTGCTGGATGAATTAAACTTCTGTCAATAATCTTATTAAAAAGATTGGAGACAAATTTGGGAATTATAGTGACGGATGTCTGCCCCATCTCCTCCCCACAAAACACAACAGGAGAAAATTATGCTTAAAAGCCTAGATGCTGATCCAAGCAATGAAGACTCTGGAGTAAACACATCATGTGGTTCTTCATTAAATGAGCCCTCTGCCTAGGAAATAACCTCAACGGCTTGACACTGGCATTTTGCATTGCTTGCTTATGCCACTTAAATTATAATTTGTTCCATCAGGGGACTTTGAGTCTCAGAGTTGGAAACAGCTCATGGAACACAGAACCAGTATTGGTGGAGTCTTGCTGCCTCCTTGATGTTGCAAGCTTGTCAATGCCATCAGAAAGCTAGCTGTGGTTTACTGAAAATAATTTAGCTGCCTAGGCTTATGCAGACACACTCACACTCACTGACACACACACACATATGCACAGAGACAGAGAGAGAGACATAGACACAGATACATTATGTAGAAAAGTCTCATTGTCTGCTTTTGTTCTAAATCCTGTACAGACTTGCCACCACTCTTACATATCATCATTTGATTAGCTTGTTCTATCTCTTCACTTGTCAGTGAGTCTTTCTTATCTTTTATTCATTTATTTTGTAAAGAAAGTTTAGACTTAAACAGAACTGGGCTTGTCTAGCCCATTCTTTAAAGGCAAGACAACAGAATAATAAGAGTAGATAATAATAACAGTGCACTCTCTGATATGCACTGAGCTAAGCACTTCACACAACTTAGCTCATTTTGCCCACACAAAAACCCTAATGAGATAGGTACTCTAATTGACCCCGTATGACAGGTAATGAAACCAAGACAGAGGTTATACAACTTGCCCAAATCATGCAGTGCCTCAGATGGGGCCCAACTCTGGCCGATAGAGTCCTCCGCTTGTATTATTGACCCTGCAACTGCTTCCTTGTGATTCTTGAAAGTATGCCAGACTCTGTTAAGCTGAGGATAAGTGTTCTTAATTCCCTTTGAGTTTAGTTATTTTTGAATGGATAAAAAAGAAAATATTTGGCATAACCCTTATTCCCCATAGCAGGGGTATTCTGAGGCATGATTTAAATTTTCCAAGTGACTTAAATATCGAGTTTATAATCTGCCACTCACATTTCTTTGCCTACTTAATGGGAGCATTTTATTGGAAAGAAATATGTATAAAAGATATGTAAGCTTTGTGAGAGATGGGTATTCATTGGTTTTGTTAACTACAATATCTTCAGAGCCAGGAACATGTGCCTGAGACTTGGTGAGTGGTCAGTAAATATTCATTGATTAAATGAATGAATAAGAGTTGTAGAGAGAATCCAATTATCAATCCCATACGGAGTCACACAGGTGCCTATCTCCCTGGTAAGATCATAATAAACTCCTTCAAGGCACCACTAAATGTTGACCTCTAATTTCCTGAGGCAGATTATTCTGAAATCTGGGAACAGTGTCATATTTATTGAAAAGGTCCTTACCCCTGCCTGAGAAAACAAAGTCACATGTCTTTGTGCTTCTGTGTTAAGTTTCTTTGTCCCTTTGGAAATAGAGGGGAAAGGCATAGCAAACAAGCAAACTCATTGACAGTCCTAACCCCGTTAAAGCTATGACCCATGTGCTTCAGTTCATGAGAAACTTGACGTGTAAACACTATCCAAACAGGAATTCTAATGAGTTGTGGTATCTCTCAAACAACATAAATGAGAGTATGATTAAAATAATCTGTTTTCTCCTGTGGACTTAGAAGTTTCTGGAACCCTCTCACTCTCTACTCCACAACCACCTCCCTGGTCTCATCCATTCAACCTCTGTCATCCCACTGGAAGGCCATCTCCTGTCACTCTCCTTCCTCTGCCTTCCCACACAACAGACTCTCAGCATGTTATTTACCCCATGACCTAGGGTTCTCCAGAGAGCAAAATTTCCTCTGTGCTGTCTGTTTTTCCCTGCATCTAGTCTCCTAACTTAGCATGGCCAATGGAAGAACCCTCCACGTAGGATGAGGAAGGAAAAGAGTAGGCAAAATCCAAACTGTCTCTGCAGACAGGGAAGAGGGGAAAAGGCTGTGGATAGTCATAGACTGATACTTTTGTCTCTTTTAGTCATAAAATCACTGCTGCACATTTCAAGGGTATTTCTCCCAATTCTACAGATTTTTAAGAATCTACTAAAATCCTATTTCTCAAATAGTATTTATCAATCACCAAAGAACCCTTAACTTTCCAAAAAGAAACAGCATTTATAAATCCCATAAGCCAGGCTTAGAGTAATGTTTTGTCATAGCTCTTAGCTTTCTACATTATTTTGTAACTTATTTGCCGATTCAAACCAGCATTTAGTTATTTTTTACAAAATAGACTTAAGATTCGTTTTTCTCCTCTGTACAGCACAGCCCACTTGGTTGGTACTATATTAAACTGCTCGCTTGCTGTAGCCATCCTCCTGTGTGCATCAAAATTTCTCACTGTCACATTTCTCCCCAGATATTAATAAAGATGAGTGGGAAGGGGAATAAATGCACGAAGTGCTGCTGCTTAGCCTTTCTCAGCCTGTGGATCTTCCCTCATCTGTTTTGAAGACAGGGTGAAGATTAGGCAGGCAGTGAGCCCAGCTGTCTTAGGGAAAATCCCTAAGGGGAGACTCTTGTCCATTGAAACAAACACATTTTTGGATACCAATATGGAAACCTGGATGGAGCCAATTTCCATCCTACAACGCTGCCATTATGACTGGGCACATCAGGATAACAGGAAGCAGATGGCTTTCAGAAAAAAATGAAAAATTCAAGGGCACCACACGGATGGTCTTATTTCCCAAACTTTGAAGGAATTCGCCTGTGAAAGTGTATCTGTTTAATCTCTCCCAAGTAAAAAGACAAGTAACCCCTAAAGGGCACCATATATTTCTTTTAATAAAAAGTTGGCTCTATAACTTTGTAGATGCAAATGTTTGTCAGTCTTGGGGCCAGAGCAGTGGAAGGTTGCTCCTGGGAAGAGAGTTCTGGGAATGATGTTATATTTACTGAAGCTATATACTTAACCTCTGCCTTTGCCAGCTTGTGTCTGTCTTGGTCTGCATTTCTTTCTACCTTGCTGTTCTCGTTAGCTCTGAGAACCAAGAAGGAAGACGAAGTCATAGATCTAAGAATGACAGACCTGGAAAGGACTATTCGCAAAGGTGACCTAAGGAGACCCTGGAGCTCCAATAGCCTGAGGGCTGAGAGCACAGGCACTAAATCAGAAATGGCATCCAGGAAGCCTGGGACCATACTCTGCCCACAGATGTGTTTATTGGGCTCTTGAAATGTTTAAATAAACACATTTGAATTAAATGGATGCCAACATTTATAAATTAGGAGATTTTACATCTAGTCAGATATTACAAAACATCAGAAGACTAGGGCCTATAATTCCCACACAGCCTCAAAATGCTGGAACTGAGCAGCCATTCTTGAAAACATACACGTGCTCTGACATTTGTCATGGCCCCTTCCTGGCTGTGTTTACTCATTTATGTTACCTGGCTTGCCTAGGATGCCATGGGCCCCTTTGTCCTAGTTTCCAATCCTGGCTTGGCCACTTACAGTTTATGAGTCATTGGTGACATCAGTCAGAGCTTTTGAATCTTTATCTATTTAGCTTTATAAGAGAGGTAATACCTCATCACAGTGTCAGGTGAGTTAAGTAAGATATTGCATGTAAAGTGCTTAGCCTGGTGCCTGGTGCATAAACACTTAATGTATCTTAATCATTATTACCATTAACATTGTTCTTACCATTGAACAAGCTTGTTCAAATATTTTTCTCACTCTCCTTTGTAATATAAATAAGAAAATACAAAATACGGCCACAGATATAAGCCTTCTGTTGCCTGAATCTTTTGGGTCATTAGATGTACTTTGGAACAATTAGATTATGTAATTTGCCCAAAGCCATGTAGAAACTGGGCAACCGTCTATTTCAATTAATCATCATGGGGAGACAGAGCTGAAAGCTAAAGGTTCTATGGAGGAATGCCATGGTGTGGGGCAGGCCAGCTGTGGCACAGAGGTCACTGGTTCCACTTGGCTAGCTAGGTAAGGACACCCACTAATCACCACCAAGAGTCAGTGAGTATTGTGGAAGGACAGCTTGGCTGGGAGACAACTGGGTTTCAATCACATCTCCGTCACTTCTAGTTCACATTGGTCATATAACCCTCTGAGTTTTATTCATAATT
Source organism: Rhinopithecus bieti (assembly GCF_001698545.2). Taxonomy (NCBI): domain Eukaryota; kingdom Metazoa; phylum Chordata; class Mammalia; order Primates; family Cercopithecidae; genus Rhinopithecus; species Rhinopithecus bieti. The sequence goes on from NW_016805589.1 coordinate 3,348,613, forward strand.
GGTAAAATGAAGATGGTGACAACTGTCTTGTAGTGTTGTCGTAAATGATAAGCATCAAATGCTTAGCACTCAGTAAGTGCTCAATAAATGATAGTTATAAATAAGAGCCAGAATAAATTATAATAGGTCATCTGTTGAAAATGGCTAAAGTCTTTATTGAAAAATAGCAATCTCTAAGAGTTTAATTATGAACTGCTGCAAAATCTGAGACACATAACCCCAAATTAGTGTCATGTGCTTTTTGAACCACTATAATTATTGTTATTTACTAATCACTATTTTCATTACTGCCTCATTACTCCCAATGATATTCCCAATAATACTCCAGGGGAATTTTTTAAATTTTAAATTTGTGATCCATGGTTTCTTTCTAATATGAATGGTATTATGCCTCCTTTTAATTTTAATTCGGATATAAAAATTCTGCTTTAGCCCTCTTCACTACTTCAGTCTGGTCTTAGCTGATTACAGGAGAGAATCACAAATTATATTTTCACATTATATTCAAAATAGTTTGCCACTCACTGATGTTTTGAAGTTACTTGGAACGAGCACATCTTCATTCTTAAAGCAAAATGTGTTTGCTCAGTTCAGTGTCTTCTCTCTTGAGTAGCCTTACTTCTAAAGCCCCAAAAGCAGCCTCTTTCTCTTTTGGTCCTTTCTTATGCAAGTTGGGCATCCCCAATTCAAAAATTTGAAATCCCAAAATGCTCCAAAATCTGAAAATTTTTGAAGGCTGATATGAATGCTGCAAGTGACACTGTTAACACTGCAGAAAGGGCCTATAGACAACATGGTGAAAATGTGTGATGGGCTTATTGAAGGACTAGAGCAGCATGCACTCAAAACAGAACGAGAAATCAGGGCAGTTTATAAAATCAAAGAGAGACTTCTAAAACAAGAAACATTGTTAATGAGGCAGGTGAGTCTGGAGGAAACACCCAGCAGAATGCCTCCTCATCCCTTGAGGACCTACTTCCTGGTCCCTCAGCGGCTCCTGATATTTCTTCTCACCTAAAATAAAATACAGTGTTCAGTAATCTTTTAATCAAAAGACAGCATTGCAAGTGGGGACTGCAAGCCTGGCATTGTTTGTTGTTGCATTTGTTGAACAGCTGATGCAGGCATTCTGGTGGTGCCACTGTGCTGCTTAGTTACTCTGAACATTATTTTTTCACTGTATAAATGTATGTCATATTTTTTACTGTTAAGTATTTATGTGTGAATAAGCGTATAAAAATGACTGCTTATCAGTAGCATATAAATTCAGAGTCAGGAATGATGATGCCAAAGGACCAAAGATTGTCCTCATAGGTGGCTGAGATAGTGACGCCTTTGCTTTCTGATGGTTCAGTGTACACAAACTTTGTTTCATGCACAGAATTGTTAAAAAATACTGTATAAAATTACCTTTAAGCTATGTGTATAAGGTATATATGAAACATAAATGAATTTCATGTTTAGATGTGGTTCCCATCCCCAAGCTATCTCATTATATATATGCAAATATTCAGAAAATCTGAACAAAATCCCAAATTTAAAAAACACTTTCCATCCCAAACATTTTGGATAAGGGATGCTCAACCTGTAATGGAGGCTTAGGGGAGCATTTGATCTACCTGCAAAGCTGTCTCTGTTAATATAATTTATTTTCATTCATAGTCTGCAAATATTTATTAGTACCTACTAGTGTCAATCCCTGTTCTGATAGTAAACTGCTATGAGCATTTATATGTCACCTGGCACTGTGCTTCACTGATTTAATTGTCTCATTGATTTAACCTAATGACCTTGTGAGATAGAAACTGCTAATGTCCCTATCTTAGAGAAGAGAAAACTAAAGCATATAAAAGTTAAGTAATTGGCTCAACACGCTCAGCTAGTTAGATGCTAAGTCAGAAATTAAGCCAGATCTGTCTGATTGCTGAACTCTAAACTTTTTTTTTTTTTTTTTTTTTT
>NW_016805589.1:3350674-3431598 GCF_001698545.2 Rhinopithecus bieti
TTTTTTTTTTTGAGACGGAGTCTCACTCTGTCACCCAGGCTGGAGTGCAGTGGCCGGATCTCAGCTCACTGCAAGCTCCGCCTCCCGGTGAACCCTAAACGTTTAATCATTGTACCAGAGTGTCTCAAAGTGGGGGCCTAAATTTGTGACCTGCTGCATTAGAATCACTTAGGTTGACTGCTAAGATTATAGAATGCTTAAGAGGCATAAAATGCTTAGTGCACAGTAAGTGCTCAATAAATTGTTAATGATAAATAAGGGCCAGATTAATTATATAAAAATTATAATAGGTCATCTATTGAAAATAGCTGAAGTCTTTATTGAAAAATGGCAATCCCTAAGAGCTTAATTATGAACTGCTGCAAAATCTGAGACACATAACCCCAAATCAATGTCATATGCTTTTTGAACCATTATAATTATTGTTATTTACTAATCAGTATTTTCGTTAATGCCTCATTACTCCCAATGACATTCCCAATAATGTTCCAGGGGATTTTTTTTTTTAATTTAAATTTGTGATTCAAAACTAGTCCTAGACCTACTAAGTTTGCATTTTTAGTAAATTATCTGGAGAATTTCTGTGCACAGCTTAAGAATTTTGAGAGCCACTGACAAGAGTTTTTGAATACCAGATTTAAGAAAATGGGTCTAAGATGGGAAGCTTCTTCAAAGTGAAGGTGAACTTTAACAAAAGAAAGTAGATAAGGATCCACACTAAGAATCACTTGTGAAAGATGCCCTCGAGGGCTAAAGAAATGCTATATAATTAAAATGTGCTGACATTCTGCCTCTGCTTCCTTTCAAGGCTGTAGTCACAAGGAATATGACTCTAAAACCCAGTTGTACGTAGGGTAGTACTGAGTCACTTTCTAAAATTTCAAAAAAAAACCATACAGCATGCTTCCAACTCTAGAATTTCCAAATAAGAGGATTCAAACGCAGCGATGTGGTTGGGGTAGAGGGTGGGATGGAGGTGGGGGGCAGATCTAAAAAACCCAATCATTTGGGTTGGTTTTGGAGTGGGTTAGGAGAGCTCTCCTAAGCCATTCTTTGTGCCATTACTACTGAAGGCTTATACTTGATCAGACAGTGACTCTTCAGCATCAGATGATGGCAGCCAGGAGGTGAATTAACTCATGTAGGACTGATATTTATAAACTTGTATAATAGAAGTGAAAGGGGGCAAATTGCAAACATGATTCCCAAACAACCAATTATTTCTGTGATGAAAACACCCTCTCCTAGGTGATCTATGTCATGGACAAGTTCCCTTCGTTCTGGGGAGGCTGGGCTGGTTATTTCTCTGCTGTTCAGAAAACAGCTCTGAACTTCTAGCCTGCTGGTGGTGAGTCACCAGTGTCAGCTTTGTGCACAAAGGTTCAACTTTTCCTTTCCTGTGACCATATCTTAATGTGCAGAAGAACATTGTCTAAATGTAAATGCTCTATTAAGACAGAGACAAAACTGCTTCAACATTGCAGGGGAGGGAAACAAAATTCTTTTAAACAAATAGAAAAGCAAAACTCACTCAATAAAGGAAAAGTAACTAATAGACACAGAATAATCAGTAGTCTACTGTTTCATGAACTTACTGTTTTGGGCTTTTCTTTTTTTTAATGTAAAATTAGTAAAAGTTTAATAACAATGGAGAAAGCATGCTTTTCTGAGCACTAGTATTTCTTATTAGGCTCCTAAAAGATTGAGGAGAATATCTTTTAATTGCTTGCTAACACCAAAGCCCCTCTGATTTTTCTTCCCATATCAATAAAGTTTTATGAGATTCCTTATTTCGAAGCCCTGCAAAGTAGAAATATTTGTCGTAAGGCAGAGCTGAGCTTTTTATTGCTCCTCTGCAGAATAAGAACTTCCCAAGGGAATGAACCTACAGACTTCAGGCCTCCTTCCCTTGTCTCCTACAAGGTAGACCGTTGGTCAAGCCTCGATGAGTCTCTTCATATTACCTCCTTCCCTGACCACCATTTACTCATTTTCTCCTTCATCCCTTCTGCCATGCTCTTGGTGACTTCTCAAACCCGGTCTTCTTGCAGTGGTAATCATGATGATGATGATGTTGATGATAAGCATTGGCTACTAACAGCTCACTGTTGCTCTGAAAAGAGACCTGAGACCAGAGACCTGCCTGAACTCCAAAGCCTGCCTACACCCGAGGACTGATGTGGAATATGAATGTCCAGCCCCCATGCCACAAATCAGGTCAGCCTGTGGTGTTATTCACAACCTAGAATTCTATCTAGTAGGATCTCCTGCTTCTCCCACTTTCTCAATAAATCCTTGTACAAGAAAACCCATCTGAGGCTCTCTCTAGGGAAAGTGACCTAAGACACTTGACCTTCTCTGCATCATGGGGCCGCTTTAAGGACAAATATGAAAATAAATAATAAGTAAAAAATAGTTCATATAATTAAACAAATAAATACAATTTAATAGACGTTAACAAAAGTAAAACACTTAAAACAGTGACTGGCACATAGAAATTGCTGAATAAGTATTTGTTTTTATTAACGTTATAATGTTATTCCTCCAAATAGCTCGTGAATCTGTTTGCTCCTCTCTGACCCCACTGCCCTTGCTCCAGACTAGACTTTCCTCATTTGTTATTTTGATTACAATAAATTTCTCCTTATCTGATCTCCCTTCCCTCTCTTCCTCTCTCTTTTCCTTCCTTCTACGAATATTTGAGTGTTTATTATGTGCCAGGCACTGTTCTAGGGGTGAATTTAGGTAAGTGACATAACTGAGTCTCAATTTCCTCGCTTGTAAAACAGGCTGCTGTAAATCTACCACATCCTGGGGCAGTGGCAGGATGAAACGAGAATATGCACATTAAGCACTTATCTCATGCTTAGGAAGCACTCTATAACCTTTTTCTTTTCATTTCTTATCTCTCCTTGCTAATCATTTCCAGGACTGAAATAGATAACAGAGACACCCAAAGGGTTCTTGTTTACTGCTCATGCTCTCCATTTGATAGACATATTCTTCTATTTAAAGGCCTTGTAATAGAGCTTTTCTACCAATGATAACCTTGTTTTCCCCAACAAAAGCACCATGTTCTTGGCATGTATTATTTTAATGTGCTTGCTACATATAAATCTTGTCAAACCATGAGTTGATGTTAAGGGCTACGCCATGAATTTCCAGCAAGGGGTCCACCTTGAGCAGGCTAGCAATCTCCTTTATGTCAAAGGCCCCACACTCCACCCCACATGTGGCCACCCCAGTTAATGAGAACATGGCCCATGATGAAAGCCTGTGTGTTGCATGCAAGCCGAGATAGCAGGGTGAACAGAGAATAAAGCAGAGCTTGAACCCAGTTATGTAAACAGTTCTTTCCGTTTCTTGATCTTTGTGGAAGAAGTTTTTTCATCCTGCCTCCTTCAGTTCAGGTTCCGGGGTTTCACAATTTCCTGGGTTCCTTTTGAGGTCTGCCATAGTTTAAATGAATAAAACACAAAAGTAAACTTCATCCAGGACTTCCGCTGGGTTCCAGCAGAATGTAGGAGGACTGCTTGGTGCATTTATTGTGTGTGGTTTGAAGATCAGACCTTATCTACCGTTTCTGGATACTGGAAGGGTGTGTGTGTGTCTGTGTGTGTGTGTGTGTACTCACACTGAATTACTTTACATTTTCATTTTATTTTTGCATATTTTTTCCCTCCAAGTTTAGTTCATGTTTCATTCTTCACTTTGAAAAATGATTCTATAGGAGTTTTGCTCAGTTGAAAACTTAGATTTTTTCTGTCAAATACAAGATGGTAACAGAAGCTTAAAATGCACTGTTTTGTTTGTTTTTAGACATGACTATTCACAATAATTTGCTAAGACAGCGCATATTTCTTTTGATTTATAGAATCCCACTTAAGTGCTGTCTATCGTCATAGTAATTATGGGTATTTAGATAGGCAGGAGACATATATGTTTTAACCTTGATTTCTTTCTTAATATTTGAGCTTCTAACTGGTTTTATGATTCTTTCATGTAATTAGATGGCTTAGTTGAGAAAGGAGTGCCTCCAACTGAGTTAAAAAATAAATATGAATACAAGATGGAATAGTTAGGAATGAATGAGGAATTGTCTTGAAACTAACAGATTTTGAAATTTATTTTTAATGTTCTTACAATATTTGCTCTAAGAATCTATATTCAAAGAGATGTGAAAGAAAGGCCATAATATTTACAATAATAGTGTCTCTATAAACTTTCTATTTCATTCCAAGCACTAAAAGTGCTTCAGATACATTGTCGTTGCCTCAATAGAAGGAAGGGAGAGGGTCTGTTGTATGCCCAACTTGAAAGGGGGATACAATGGGTTAGTGATGGGAAAACTAAAACATGAATAGTTTAGGGCCAAGAGGTTGTTATATTCTTCACCAGGGTACAGAGGAAACAACTATCTGTGTATTTTAAAAATATATTTATCAAACATTTTCATGTACCTACTATGTGCAAGGCTGGGCTGGGTATGATGCGGGAAAAAAAAGTAATCTTTCATAGTTCCTGATCTCAAGGGAGGTGAGATCTCCTGGTGAGACAAGGGTGCTTACACTTGTAAGAGTATAGCTAAGGGGCAGGGGTGGGATCTGTGAGACCCCAGCTTCCACGCTGCATGTGCAAGCACTGGATTATAATGCAGGCAGTCACTTTTCAATCTCAGTCGTCAAGTCCATGCCTGCTGAACCTGGATCTGAGAGAGACTAGTCAGATGGAGGCTCCTCTCCATATTCACTGTTCATCCTTCCATCCATTCATTAATGCATTTGTGCATTTAGCTAATTCTCGTTGAGCATGGTAAGAAGTCATGTGCTGGGTGTTGAACCAAATAGGAACTGTGCTAGGAGCTGAGAACAGGGAAGGGAACTGGAGACCACTGTGGTGCTTACATTCTGGTAGGGAAGACAGATATTTAGTAATTTCTCAACTCATTAATTGTATTTGTAATAAAGGCTTCGGAAGAGGTACAGAGTGTTAAGGGTGATCCTAAGCTGCTTTTTTTTTTTTTTTTTTTTTTTGAGACGGAGTCTGCTCAGTCGCCCAGGCTGGAGTGCAGTGGCACGATGTCGGCTCACTGCAGGCTCTGCCTTCCGGGTTCACATCATTCTCCTGCCTCAGCCTCCCGAGTAGCTGAGACTACAGGCACCCACCACCGTGCCCAGCTAATTTTTTGGATTTTTAGTAGAGGGGTTTCACCGTGTTAGCCAGGATGGTCTCGATCTCCTGATCCCGTGATCGACCCGCCTTGGTCTCCCAAAGTGCTGGGATTACAGGCATGAGCTACGGAGCCCGGCCCCAGGAAAGCTTTTTCCTGAAAGTAAAAGTGACTAAACCGAGGCCTATAGAAGCTAGCTGGGTGACAGAAAAGTTGGGGTGCAGGGAAGGAAAACCTCCTGGGTAGAGAAAATGGACTGTGAATGCCCTGAGGGGGTTGATAACCTAGAAGTTGGGCAGTGCGCCTTCACATTAGAGGTGAGCAGAACTGAGGCTCTGTCGACAGGCAGGCTTTAGAGAAGGAAGGGCCTGGGGTCCACTTCTGGAATCTGGATCCTGAGAGTCAGAAGAGGCCACTGAGGGGTTGGAAGCAGAAGAACAAACCTGATAACATTTGCATTTAAATGTCCTCTTGGGCCGCAATGTGGAGAATAGGTTTCAAGGGCCCGGATCAGGGAGGTGGTGATAGAGATGGAGAGAAGAGGCTGTGAGATGTAGACATCAGAAAGACTCTTAAAGTGGGGATTCAGGCAGCCCTGAGGGCTGCCTTCCCCTCACTCAGCCCACTTTTAGGACAGAGTTCTTGAGCTGCCTTCAGGAGCCACTGGCCCTTGGGAGGGAGGCGAGGCGGAGGGTAGCACTTGTGCTTGTGTCCTCCCCAACAAAGACGGTCTAGTACTCCCTGCACCAGTTCTACAGAGGCAGGGGCTGCCATTATTGTTGCCCACATTTCTGTGTACTTCGACCCAGCTATTAAATGGACTTCCTCATAGATACCCCAAGGAAAGAGGCAGGAGTAAATTCATGCGTTACACGGTATAGTTACAAGCCACCATGTCTTTAGGCATGGATGCATTTTGAAGATGGTTTGATATATTCCACAGAATTGGATATATTCCATAGAATCTAAGAGTGAAATATAAAGCCAACATGTTATAGATGCCCAGATTTGTCTGTCAAAAGGAGAAACAGAGATGTTTCTACTTCAGGTATGAGATAAAACAAAAAACCGTGTGGCATTTTCAGTCTAGCCAGTTAGTGGACTGCTGAGACCAAGTTTTACTGCTCAGTTTAGTTGTTTCTAATTTTGTTTTGAAATAAACTTACCATTTGGATGATCAAATTAATCAATTTGGGTAGTTATTTTGGCGCTGTATGGACACGAATACTTACAGCCTTAATGGCTCATGGGTTTTTCTTGGTTTAAACTACCAGTGACATGATTCAAAGTGGTATAGAGTAGAAGGAAAAAACTCAGGTAAATGATTAACTGACTGGCTCTGTGACTTAGAAATGTGCCTTTGGATTATGGAATTGCATCACACACTCTGAAACTAAGGAGATTTTGGAATGGTTGGGGTATATGTTATGATAACAAAAATAATAGCTACTGTGTATTGGATATAGACACTGTTGCATGTACTTTCTAAGAACCAACTTTTTGTATACACCTAATAATATAAATGCTTTTATTATAGTAATTTTGTCAAGATGAAACGAGGCTTAGAAAAAATAGGTAATTTTGTTCCAGATCACAGCTAATAATTGACAGGGTCAGGATTTGGCCTCAGGTCTTTCTAAGTCTAGAGTTTACATCTAAATTGTTACCTCTGCCCTCTGCTTCTGTGAAAGACGAAACAAAATCCCATGAATCATTTCTCAGTGTTACCACCAAAATTTCCTATTAGTAAAATGGGGCCAATTTCAGCTAGCAGATAATATTATTTAATTTTTTGTACTATTTTTATTATGCCAGTGAATTCCTTAGGTAATGATTTTCTTTAAATTTGCATATTTGTCTTAGGTTATCTGAAAGTTATGTAAATGTACTTGAAATGTACTTGAAAATAACTAAAATGTCTTATAACTGTTTTTTTCCATATTATGATAGAAACGGAGGAAGCTTGGAGATGGTTTTAAGCAAACTCAGAACCTTTGATAATCATTAACATGTGTCATAGTAATTTAAGAAATGGAGATAATTTAAAATTCTGGAGAAAAATGTCAGTTTAACTGAAGATCTAAAAGGCTTAAATTTCCACTGGAAAATTTAATATTCTTATTTTACCCCAGACAATTCTATTACGCATTAAAAAATCTGATAGGAGTAACAGAAAGTTGATTGACAACTTTCCTGGAAACAAGTAGAAGGGGTGTGAGAAGAGAAAGCTTGGTATTGCAAAAGGCTTAGACTTTGGAGGCGATTTAAGTCCTGGGTCAAATCTCAAGTCTGCCACTTAAGAACCTTGAGCCTAGGAAAGTTTCCTAAACTCTCTGAACTTTACCTTTCTCATGTTTAAAATGGGAAACTATACCTCCATAAGGGGATGCATGCGAGGATTTAACGAGGTAGCAATAACATTATTGCTATTTGCTGGTATTTCATTATGTACCAGGCATTATTTATCTCAATTAATCATACAACAAGAAGAACACATAGAAAAAGTATTATCATCCTCATAGATGAATGAACTGAAGCTTACAGAGGCTGTGTTATTTGTCCAAGGTCATTTGCTTTGGGGAAAGGAGCTATAATTCACCTGCATCTGTTCTGATTGCCAAGGCCAGGCTCTTCAACCCTGGATGATAAACTGCTTCAGTGTCACAGCGAAAGCTGTCATTTACTAAACATTTTGTACAAGGCCTATGCTGAATGCTTTGTGTACATTATTTCCTTTAACAGTTTGATGAGAGGGACATTATCATCCCCACTTCACAGATAAATCAATTTTGAGGCTGGGAAACTTAAGTCATTTGCCCAAGGTTGCCGTGGTAGGTGATGGAGCTGAGATCTGAATCCAGATTAGTCTAGTTTTAAAGCTATTGCATTTGTTTTCCATGATGTGTGTCATAGAGCTGGGCCAGAGTTTACCATATTGTAGGTGGTGTTGGTGATTTTTATTGAAATGTTTTTGTTGTGTCATCGACCTCCAACCCCACAGAATAGCTTGACAGTAGTTCCAGTTAAACTGAGAAGGTGAGAAAACTCCACTGGCTATTCTGGGCCAAAGGAATCCAAGTCTCTTCTTCATTTCTTTTTTTTTTTTTTCTATTTTTTTAATTTAACTTTTGTTTTAAGTTTAGGGGTACATGTGCAGGTTTGTCACATAGGTAAATGTGTGTCACCGGGGTTTGTTGTTAAGATTATTTCATCACCCAGGTATTAAGCCTAGCACCCATTAGTTATTTTTCCTGACCCTCTCCATCCTCCCACCCCCTTACCTCTGATAGGCCCCAGTGTGTATTGTTCCCCTCTATGTGTCCATGCATTCTCATTATTTAGCTCCCACTTATAAGTGAGAACATGTGGTATTTGGTTTTCTGCTCCTATGTTAGTTTGCTAAGGATAATGGCTTCCAGCCCCATACATGTCCCTGCTCATGATCTCATTCTTTTTTATGACTGCATGGTATTCCATGGTGTATATGTACCAAATTTTTTTTTATCCAATCTACCATTGATCGGCAGTTAGGTTGATTCCATGTCTTTGCTATTGTGAATAGTGTTGCAATGAACATATGCTTATGTCATTATGATATAACAGTTTATATTTCTTTGTGTATATACTCAGTAATGGGATTGCTGGGCCAACTGGTATTTCTGTTTTCAGGTCTTGGAGGAATTGCCACACCGTCTTCCACAAGGGTTGAACTAATTTTCACTCCTGCCAACAGTGTATAAGTGTTCCCTTTTCTCTACAACTTCACCAGCATCTGTTATATTTTGATTTTTAATAATAACCATGGTGACTGGTGTGAGATGGTATCTCATTGTTGTTTTGGTTTGCATTTCTCTAATGATCAGTGATGTTGAGCTTTTTTAAAATATGGTTGTTGGCCACATGTATGTCTTCTTTATAGAAGTGTCTGTTCATGCCTTTTGCCCACTTTCTAATGGGGTTATTGTTGTTCTTGTAAATTTGTTTAAGTTCCTTGAGATGCTGAATATTAGACCTTTGTCAGATGCATAGTTTGCAAAAATTTTCTCCTACTCTGTAGGTTGTCTGTTCACTCTGTTGGTAGTTTATTTTGCTGTGCAGAAGCTCTTTAGTTTAATTAGATCCCATTTGTCAACTTTTGCTTTTCTTGCAGTTGCTTTTGGCACCTTCATCATGAAATTTTTGCCCATTCCTATGTCCAGAATGGTATTACCTAGGTTACCTTCCAGAGTTTTTATAGTTTTGGGTTTTACATTTAAATATTTAGTCCATCTTGAGTTAATTTTTGTATAAGGTGTAGGGAAGGGGTCCAGTTTCAATCTTCTGCATATAGCTAGTCAGTTATCCCAGCACCATTTCTTGAATAGGCTGCTCTTCCCCATTGCTTGTTTTTGTCCGATTTGTTGAAGATCAGATAGTTGTAGGTATGCAGCCTTATTTCTGGGATCTGTATTCTGTTTCATTGGTCTATGTGTTTGCTTTTGTACCAGTTCCATGCTGTTTTTACTACTGTAAAAGTTTGAAGTGGGGTAGTATGGTATAGTTTGAAGTTGGGTAGTGTGATGCCTCCAGCTTTGTTTTTGGCTTTAGAATTGCCTTGGCTATTTGTGCTCTTTTTCATTTCATATGGATTTTAAAATAGTTTTTTCTAGTTATCTGAAGAATGTCGTTGGTAGTTTAATAGGAATAGCATTGAATCTGTAAATTGCTTTGGACAGTATGGCTATTTTCATGACATTGATTCTTTCTATCCATGAGCATGGCCATTCTTCACATCTTAAACCCAAACATTCTCCTTCCATAATCTTTAGTGGCAGTCCAACTTCAGGATTAGAATATCTGATTATAAAGGAGCATAAAATGCTAAAACATGTTGTCAACAAAGCATGGAATGTGTATCAATCATTTGCACATGTTGTGATTCTAGGCCTTCTGGGAAAAACCAAAATAGAAGGCCTGATCCTTGCCTTGGAGAAGTTTGCATGCAACATATTTACCCTCTGCTTGGGCCTCCTTCCAAAGGATGGCTGTGTTAGAAAATACTGTTTTCAACAGGATGACAGGATGAATGTTCTTGGGCCAGAGTGTGGCTGATACAGCAGGTATGTTTGACATATTATATCACAAAGATGATCTTCTATTTTGCTAGCTCATTTTATGAAGTTTTCTGGGGATCTTAGGAAAGGAAAACTCCACCCTATGTTATTTTTTAAGGATATTGTCCTCATTTGGCAACTGTGAAGTAGAAAATGTGTTGAACTGGGACAGTGGAGACTTGGGTCTTAGTCCTAATCTGTCTCTAACCAGCTGTGGGACCTGGGACAAGTAATTTCACCTCCTTGGGTCTCAGTTTTGTCAATGTCAAAGCCAAGTGATGACCTGAATGACTTCTAAAGTTATTTTCAGAACTAATGAGAAACTTGAACTTGCTTCTTTCTTCCATGAAGAGGCTCTTCCTGCCTTCATGTGAAGTTGAATCCTTGCTATGAGTTAAAATGTACACATAGCCTGAATCTCCTTCTTTTTGATTCCCTCCTGCCCAAGCGTACTATCTATTTTCACACTGCTATAAAGGACTGTCTGAGACTGGGTACTTTATAAAGAAAAAAAGGTTTAATTTTCTCACAGTTCTGCATGGTTGGGGAGGCCTCAGGAAACTTATAATCATGATTGAAAGGCGAAGGGGAAGCAAGGCACGTGTTAGGTGGCAGCAGGAGGAAGAGAGTGCAGGGGAAACTGCCCCTTTAAACATCAGATTTCATGAGAACTCACTATCATGAGAACAGCATGTGGGAACCACCGCCATGATCCAATCACCTCCCACCAGGTCCCTCTCTCAACACCTGCGGATTACAATTCAAGATGAGATTTGGACAGGGTCACAGAGCCAAACCATATCACCAAGGGTACCCTGAATTACTGTCAGCACCAATATTGATGTCAATTGCTCTCTGTTTAACTCTGTCTGGTTTAGTGATGTAGACAGGCTGCTTTAAAAACAAAGCATGTTTGTCTAAATTCAAGTTTATCAGAAATTATATCTATCCTCTTTTTACTTAAGAATTATTGCTGGTTTGTGACAAGCAGGACTTGCAAATAGAAAGTGAATTTAAAGAGAGAATTGAGGTAAGGATAAGAAAGGTAAAACAACAGGAACTATATTGTATTATTTCAAATGAAACTGATATTTTAGAGGTGAGGTAACGCTAACTTAAAATAATGCTTTGAGAAAACAGGGAGTATATAAAGAATCACAATCAGAATAGAAGTTCTTTGGCATACTTTTGTTCATAGTATTCAAGTTTTGAGTGAGGGAAACGAAACCCATTCAATAATTTAAAGAGAAATGTTAAAATAGTTTCCTTTTCTGACATCTTTTCATAACTCAAAAGAACAAAAGGAACTTTATCTTTTGACAAATTATTTCCAAAACGATCATTTTCATTTTTTATTTTCTTCAAGGAGACAAAATGATTATTTTAATTGCTAATGTCTAACAGGTGTGGGTTTACTGATGGCCAAGCTCTTTACCGTGTTACTGGATGTAGAATTCCTTCTATGCCATGATCACCATGCTTCATTATGTCTCAAAAACTCATCTTCAAAGAAGACTCACTCCCAGTACAAAGGCCCATTTTGTTCCCTGTCTTTTCTTAGCACTTGTTTCCGGATTTTGAAAATGTGTCATTTTAGCACAGATCATGTCTATAAGCACTACATGAGTAGATTTTGATTTCACTAGCCCATTTAATTAAGAGCATTTTATTTTTCCTGAGATGGAGTCTCTGTCGCCCAGGCTGGAGTGCAGTGGCATGATCTCGACTCACTGCCACCTCTGCCTCCCAGGTTCAAGCGATTCTCCTGCCTCAGCCTCCCAAGTAGCTGGGATTACAGGTGCACGCCACCACGCCCAGCTAATTTTTTGTGTTTTTGGTAGAGATGGGGTTTCGCCATGTTGGCCAGGGTGGTCTCGAACTCCTGACCTCGTGATCCACTCGCCTTGGCCTCTGAAAGTACTGGGATTACAGGCGTGAGCCCCTGCTCCCAGCCTAATTGACAGCATCTTAATAGCTACTGGTGATCACAGGCTTTGAGAAATGCCATAATGGTTATACAATGTTAAAGTTAGTTCAAATTTCCATGGATGACAACATAATATTAATTCAGCGGACTGAGAGACTTTTAGTAGGTCCTGGTGGGTGGGCTCTTTCTGATTCTGTCAATTTTGTAAATGATTCATGGAGAAGAATTAATATGCTTTTTAAAAAGTCTATAGACACTGCATTACAAGATGACATCAATGTTACTGAAGGCAGAAAATTAAAAAATGATTTGGAGCTTTTAGAGGTGTTACAAGTGCTATTGAAGCTAAATAGTGTTCATCATAGAAATAAAATAAAAGCTCATAAGCTTATAAAAGCTAAGACTTACCAGCATAAATACTACTGTTTGAGAAATATAAGAAAGACTTAATTAAATATAAATGATTAATGCACCAGGATGGGAAATAGAGAAGTAAGAAGAGCCTTTCGTTTAGGTCAGTAAAAGAGAATCACCTTACAATAGCAAAGACCCTTTTTACACTTGTTTGCCTTTAGTTGCTGGTCATAGTCAAGCATTTGCAACTGCCTTATGTTGGAAGTCTCTGTCCTCTTTGAAGATCAGTCTTTGAGACATAAATAAGCATGGGAAATACAACATTGAAAGAATTCTAGGTTCAATACCGTGTGTGTGTGTGTGTGTGTGTGTGTGTGTGTAGTCCAGGAGACTGGATTCTAAAGGTTGAGAGAATATGTTAACATAGCACCTCCTAAGACTTCTAACCTAAGTGGGGTGATACTTTTTTGAAATATTTTTACCTGATCACCTTAGTCCAGTACAACTGTGTGCGTTCAACAGGCAGTAGACATGAATCTATCATAAATCACACCCTGAGGCAGGAAATATCTTCAATCATTTTACCTCAAAACCTTAATCATTTAGGTTAAAATTCTCCCTTCACTGTGGCAGAAGACTCATGTGAATGTGTATATTTTCTAGGAATTTTGCAAGGTAGACATAATTTCTTCTTTAAGAAAATAACTTCTAAGTCATATGTGGTTCATTATTTATTCCCCGTGCATTTGTTTTAATCATGTGTAGTTTATAGTTATGTCCAGACATAAGAAGTTAATGGAAGAAATGAAACCATTGCCTCCACAAGAGAAAGGGGTATCCAGAGTCTTTCATAAATATTTGTTGAATACTCAACTGTGCATAAGGCCTACTTTCAATGTCAATAGAGATGCAAAGATAAGTTGGTTAATCATGCTACTGTACTTTGCACTAGGCAAATCACATCTGGAGAAGTGCATACAGTTTTATGTTTCTTGTTTGAAATGTTTGACCTAGGGGTAAGAAATATGTTATGTGGAGGAAATAAAAATAATTAGTGATGTCAAACCTGAGGAAGAAGAGGCTGGTGAAAACAACATAGTAAACCCCCAAACCCCAAGTAATCAAAGACTAGTTCTATTTTATTCTTCCAGCTTCTTGCATCTTGGCATAAAGTAAATATTCAATAATTATCTATGAATTGAATTTTTCAGGGAAAATCAAGTTAGAGAGGGATGAGATGTGTTTTGTGCAGCTCAGAGGTGCAGAAATAGGGATAAGAACAGAAGTTGTATAGCTACAGATTCTGCCTTAGTATAAGGAAGAACTTTTTGACACTGGCTTTTAAGGGTAGAGGCTGCGCATAAAGTGTTGAGTTTACTAAAAGTAGAAATAAATGTTCAACCAAATAAATGTGGGGTAGTTATTACAGAGGTAATTTCTGCTTTGGGTGGAAGATTTAACCAAATAATTGCCAATATTCTATAATAGTATAATTAAGTTACCTTGACAAGTTTTACATTGATTGTCTTAATGGTTTATAAAAAATGTACATAATTACTTCCATTTTTTCTTTCCAATATATCTAGGAGAAGGAAGTATGGTCACACACACAAAGAATCATAACTTGAACACTTGATTTGTATGTCAGTAGATTTTCATCTTACTGGTAAAAAGAGTTCATTGATAGACTCAAGCACAGAAATCCAGCCTCTATGCCTAGCCGTAAAATCACAGGATTAGTATGTCTATACTACATGTGTAGAAATATCCCTTAGCATGTAGCTACTTCGGGGTATGACCCACTCCCCCTAAACTGTGATTCACTTTTCAGCTTCAACCCTTATTCTCATTTTCCACTGGCACCCTGTGTAGACAGGTCCTCAGAAAGCAATTGAGGCCATGATGTTTCCTTGTGATGCCAACCCAATGGGCGGCATGTCTCCTGCTGCTCTCTCAGCCACTTCCAGAGTAGTGAGAAAGGTTCAGGGATTCTGCAAGTTGACAAACACAGCTGCAACTGCCAGCTGGACTCGGAAAAGTAACAGGCACAGAATGAGGAAAGGACTTGGTGAACTGACCAAATTCTACAGTGTCAAATCTGGCTGGTTAAGATCAGACAGAATCAACCTATTTTCATGACAGAAGAAAAGAAAAACCAGACCAGTTAATAAAACCAACACATTTTCAACCCACGGCAATTACATGCCTGTAAGTCATAAATCTTTCTCTAAAACATAAGTCATAAATCTTTCTCTAAAACATTTTTCTCAAAATTGTTTTGTGAGTTTCATATCATTTAATAATTTAAATCAGTGACCTTAATATGTTATTCCATTGTGCTTATACTAATCACATTAATCATAAGGAGTTATCAGTTATATGCTTTACCATTTTTCTATCTGAACTTAATACACAGGATCTCATACTGGGTTAACTGATATGTAGGATAAAACTCTCTGAGCCCAGTTAAAATATTTTAAGTGGTCCACATTTGAGCAGAAGCTCTGAGCCCACAGACTGATGATATTAATTATGATCACCACCACCACCACCACTGCCAATATTTGAACAATCATTCTGAGGTAGTGTGCTTTTAAATACTTCAACAAGGTAGATTTTATTCCTATTACTAAAATAAGAGAAAACCTCTGCAACATTGAGAAGTTAAGCACCCCACAAGGTCACACAGGTACTCAGTGGTAGAGGTGGGACGTGAACCTGTATCATCTGACTTTAGAGTCTTTGCTCTACAACCATCTCCCATCCGTCTATAGTCAGAGAATGAAAGCACCAAAAGATTACTTAGTATACCCTTTAATTTTATTGAAAAAAGGACCAGATTGAGCCCCAGAAAGAGGGTATGATTTCAAAACTCCTAATGATTCTCAATGACAGAGCATTTTTGACCCCATTCTGGCATTAGAGACCTAGTCTACTTGGGCACTGGCTAAATGACACTAAGTGTCTAGACATGTGGATGCAATGATGATGCATCTTCCCTGCTGTTTCTGACTTTCTCCTTTCTGAGAATGGAAACCATACATGCAGTTCACTGTCTAAAATTATTAACATAACTTTACTATTCCACTACCTCCATCAACATAATTTTACTATTCGAGAATATTCTTGCTCAGAAAGAGAACAGTTGTAAAAAAATTTAATTATTCATTCCAGGAACTTCCTAAAAGGCCTATAAATTTTTTAATAGAAAGCATCAGGCTGGGAATGTTGGCTTATGCCTGTAATCCCAGCACTTTGGGAGGTCAAGGCAGGAAGACTATTTGAGGCCCACCTAGCCAAAATAGTGAGACCCCATTGCTACAAAAAATAAAAAAATTAGCACGGTGTGGAGGCATGCATGTGTGGTAGTTCTAGCTACTCAGGAGGCTGAGGCAAGAGAATCACTTGAGGCCAGGAGTTAGAAGTCACAGTAAGCTTTGATGGTGCCACTGCACCTCAACCTGGGCAACAAAGTGTGATCCCCTCTCAAAAAAAGACAAAAGCATAAAATAATGTTTTATATCTCAAGACTCTTTGAAATTCTTGCCTGAAAATTCTCACCTTGCTGTTTCCAGCAATCCTTAACTATTCTATCATGATACTTACCCAGTGCTAGCTAAACACCCTGCATTGAAAGTCTTATCTTAAACCAGATGTCGGGATCTTAATACATATTCCAACTTTACTCTTCTCTGAGATGCTAGTAAGGTTCTACTGAGGGATGTTATACCTCACTGCACCAGGTAGTAAACTCAGTTTTGTCAACAGGAAATTCTGGTGTTTTGTGAGGTCAGCATTTGACACCTCTCAAGGAGAAGTTGGTCACTTCTTCTAGAAAGGTTTCCTTGACAACTCTTCCTCAGCCCAAAAGGAAACAAAAGCAGCTAGGACCTGTTCAAGTGCTGAATATTCAAAATGTTTTGACATTGTTAGTATGCTCATCATTTTTCTTGTCATTATCTAAGTCCGAGCAAAATATTCTCAGTATATAAATACTAGAGGATTCATGATGTATCAACGCGTTTTCATGCTTGATGTTTGCTCTTTGTTTACATTTTCTCTACGACTTCATCAAAAATCATGTTTTGCTTACTTAAATGAATTATTGTAGGTAGAAACAGCATAATTTAGTGAGAAAAAAAACAAAAAAATGTGTGTCTTTACTGGATATCATCAAGAAAAATTGGTATACAAATTAAATTGGCACATTATGGAAATGTTAACTTTTTCTCAAAGATAATTTACTTTTCTGTTGTTTTGTTTTTTGTATGTATGATGTTACAAAAAGTGTTTGAAATGTGTATGCATAGTTAAAAAATAATAAAAGAAGCTCTCGTGTACTTACTCTCTAAGTAGAGAAAGAAAATGTTACCAGGACATCCAATGTCCCTATTTTAAGTTTTACAATGTATTATTATGGTTTCTAGATGTACTTTCTACAAGGATATTTCTTAAACTTACTGGCCAGTGGCTACGTAAACCTGTCATTCTAGTGTCATTGCCTACAATCTGATTCATGGTAAGTGTCTCATCTGTTTAGAAAAGGGATTGATAATGGATCTTTCAGATGAAGAAAACCTATTAAATTAGAAAAAGGCTTGGTAATTTACTCAATATAGTGATTTCTTTTTCTGTTTATCTCCCTTGGTCCATAATGAAATTGTTCTTGTATGCTTCCCTGCTCCCATGACAATTTGTACCAGTGCCCAGACCCCATTCAGAGTCCTGTCTCTGCACTATCATCTCTAGGCCCAGTGAGGACTGTGTGTTTGTTCACCATCCTATCCCCAAGATCTCCATAGTGCCTTGTACATGATGTGTGCTCAGTTCATGTTGATTAAATGAATCGCTGGCATTCTTGGAAGAGCTAGTTGAGGTACTAGCAGCCTATGAAGCTAAAGAAATCTTTGGTTGTTCTTTAACATTCTCATCCACTTCTTGCCTTCTTTCCCTTTGCCTTTCCTACCCCCTTGATGCCTGAGCCTTAGGTATATATCACTGACATCAACCCCAAGCACACCCACTCACATTGGGAGAGTACAGAATGAGTAGATTGATAGTCCTGATTTATCCTGGCTTCCCTTCATTATACTTTTCTTTTTGATCATGTATTTTCTTTTTAATTATTATTACTATTTTTTGAGACGGGGTCTCACTCTTTCACTCAGGCTGAAGTGCAGTGGTGCAATCTTGGCTTACTGCAACCTCCGCCTCCGGGGTTCAAGTGATTCATCTGCCTCAGCCTCCTGAGTAGCTGAGATTACAGGGACCTGCCATGACGCCTGGCTAATTTTTTGTATTTTTAGTAGAGATGGGGTTTCACCATATTGGCCAGGCTGGTCTCGCAACTCCTGACCTCGTTCGTGATCCGCCTGCCTGGGCCTCCCAAAGTGCTGGGATTACAGGTGTGAGCCACCACGCCTGGCCTTTGATCATTTATTTTCCATTAAAATTTTTCATTAATTTTTTTCATTTCAAACAGAAATCATATTGTTTATAAGGAAGGAAATAGTCCAGATATATAAAGAAATACCTTTTCCAACTCTACCTTCCCCAACAACTGATGTTAACAGTTATCTATCTATCTATCTATCTATCTATCTATCTATCTATCTATCACCTATGTGTCTACATAGATGCACAGGATATTCACCAACTTGCCATGCTGCTCTCAGAAGGAATTGTATTATACACATTATTCTGCAGCTTTATTTTTTCACTCAACAACAAGTCACAGTTTGTAGATGTTAATCTAACTTGTTTTTAGTGACTACGTATGTTTCCTAATATAGATGTTCTGTAATATATCTATTCCTTTTTTAATTATTTTCAGTTATTTGCTATTTCTAGCAATGCTGCAGCAAATCTCCTTTTGTGTGTATATCTGCAAATTTTCTATCGTTTGCTCCATTAACTGCCAAAATAAAACCGAAATTAGAATTGCTTGGACTTCTTTTTATTGAAGGTGCTACAGGAGTTTCTTTATTCAGGGCAAAATAAGACAACCAATAAGGGGATGAGGCATTTCAACTCATTTTTAAGAGGGCATGGAATTTTGCTGCAATGTAAGCTGAAATGAGACTTTTTAAAAAGTTTCTAATTTTATCTTGTGGTCCTGGCACAACATCAATGAAAAGAAATCAAAATGAAAAACGAAGGCTTTCTGTTCAAATAAAATATAAATAGAGACCTAGAATGAGTTGGATGGCAACTGCATCTTGTTAGAAAAATATCGTTTTACTACAAAATAAATGAAACATTTACAGTTCCAATTCCATTTGGGAATGATGTATGTTTCAAGGCACAATTCCTCTTGGTAATCACAAACTCAGAACTCCTTGGATCTTCATGATATAAGAGAGAGTTCAAACATCCAGCTGCCTCCCACAGAAAGCCTGTAATTGGAGTGGAAAGAGTACAGATAATGCATAACTCGTACCCCGTATAAGGAAAGCCCACAAGGCATACAGAATTGTTTGCACTGTATTCAAAATGTTTGTGTGACAGGAAGGATTCTTAAAACTAGTTTGGAAACTAATATTTGAAGCAGAATGCATGCTCATGAAAAATATTTACATCATGAACATGTCCTTTAAAAGTGTTACAGGATTACATATTACATCAAACTGCTTTTCCCTGTACATATACCTTATTACATATAAAATGGCAATCATAATTTTCACAACTTATTCCTTTCATTTTCAGAGATGAAACTCTTCTTATAAACACCATTCTTTGCTATTCCCTGAGCCTGCAAAGAAAAACAGGACAAATATAGTTATTCCTTCCCTTCCACCCTACCCCAGCCTATAGTGAGGAGACAAGTGATGACAAAGCAGTGTGTTGGATGTTGTAAAGTGGGGAGTTAAAGTTGGCTTGAGAGGGCACATCTTGCCTGGACTTGGGATTCTTCTGGATCCAGGAAAGGAAGACCTTTGGGAGCCAGGAAAGTCTGAACTGAGAGACAAGTCGGATTTGGGTGAAAAGTATTTCCGGAAGAGGATACATTCTCAAAAGTCAGGGAGCAATAAAAAATGCAAATTCATTAAGGCAGTAAAAACGTTTGAAATGGACAGAACATAGTAAATATAGAAAAATAGGGATACTGAGGGATCAGGCTATATCCACAAGGAAAAAAAAAAAAAAAAAAAGAAAAAAAACCACGGGATTTTTGCTTCTGCAAGATCACACTGGTTGCAATGTGGAGAATAGGATAGGAGTGTGGCAAAAACAGAGCCCTAGAGACCAGCTAAGAAGGTGTTGCCAATTTTTGAGGTAAGATGATGGTGGCCTGATATAGAGAAATGGTAGTGGAGATGCAGAAAAAGGAATAGACTCAATTTTCAAGTTTATGCTGGGAGTCTTACTTTTTATTATTATTACTATTCTTATTATACTTTAAAGTTCTAGGGTAGGCATGTATAACATCAGGTTTGTTACATATGTAAGCTATGTGCCATGTTGGTGTGCTGGCACGCATCAACTCGCAGCACCATCAACTCGTCATTTAGCATCAGGTATTAATCCGAAAAAATGCATCCCTCCTCCCCTCCCCCCTCCATGATAGGGCCGGGTGTGCTGATGTTCGCCCTTCCCGAGATCCAGGTGATCTCTTGTTCAGTTCCCACCTATTGAGTAGAACATGCGGTGTTTGGTTTGTCTGTTCTTGTGACAGTTTGCTAAGAATGATGGTTTCCAGGGCTGACATCCATGCCTAGCAACAGGACGCAAAGCTCATCTTTTTTTATGGCTGCATAGTATAATCCACTGGAGATATATGTGCCACATTTTCTTAATCAGTCTGTCACTGTTTGGACATTTGGGTTGATTCCAAGTCTTTACTAATTGTGAATAGTGCCGCATAAACATATGTGTAGGCATGTGTCTTTATAGGCAGACAATGATTATGAGTCCTTCTGGGTTATACCCAGTAATGGGATGGCTGGGTCATATGGTACATCTAGTCCCTGTTTGCAGATGACATGATTGTATATTTAGAGTCTTACTTATTTGGAAGTAGAACATCTGACAGCCCTGTCGTTGGTTTGTGACAATTTCTTTTCTCAAGAAGTAGAGGAAGCAAGGAGGGGTGCAGTTCCTTTGGATTTAATTCTAACCAGTGTAGAAGAAACAATTGATGCTATGGCGACTGCTCCTGTGGAAAGGTGTAGTGGTTTAGCTAACTAGCCAGCCAAAAAAAGCTAGCCAAGGCTCAACATGCATGCTTAGAAACCTATCCAGAGATAGAGAATTTCCTCTATTATTGAATAACTTTGGTTCTAGAAGTGTGTATGTAAGTTTGTTTATTATTCTCATGTTCAAAATAACACTATATAATGTTTGTTATTGTTGGAACTAAGAGGTGACACAGTTTTGGTGTGACTTTTGTTTTTGTATAGGGAGATTAATAAATGTCATATAGGGTACTATCATTTAATAAAAGGTAAACTGGACAAATGGAGTATGCTTAGAACTGGACAACCATGATAATAAAAGAATGCTAAAGCATGTAATCCACTAAAATATTTTTGAGCAGGGGCTGTGAGTAAGGCACTGTTCAAGGAGATGAAGACAGTGGTGAACCAGATAGACTTAATTCTGTAGTCACGGAATTATATGGGGATCAGTTAAAGAAAGTGGACCATGGATAAGAGACAAGCATAAGATTCAGCTTCGATGAGCTAAAATGCTGTCATGTGGAACAGGGATCTGATAAATTCTGTAAGACTTCAGAAAGTAAAATTAGGGCCAATGAGCAGAATCTGCAAGAGGAGAATTCCAACTCTTAAGGAGGAACAACTTTCTAAAAGCTCTGATTGTATAGTTGTGAGATAAACTGAATGAGGAGGTGTGGTAGTGGGTTCTTTATTTTAAGTAACTGGATGCACCTTTGACATGTATTTCATTTAAACTTTAAATCATTTTATGAGATCATTATGATTATTAATCTGATTTTACACATGAGGTAGCAGAGGTTTAGCGATTGCACAGTTAGAATATAGCAGAGCCACGATATGACTTACTGTGCTCTAGTCTCCTGCGAACTCTGCCACCTCACTTGCTTAATAAAAAGGCTGAATAAATGGTGGTCAAATGATTCCTTCAAGTAAAGAAAGGGAGGGTGACCTACAGAGCTGTAAGGGTCTTCCTAAACTTCACATTGAACTATTTTAGTTATTTCTAGCATATGAGAAATGTATACTAAAAATATCCTTCAAATAACAAAATTATAGAGATGGAGCACAGATCAGCTGCTGCCAGGGCTTGGAGGATGAGTGGTAGGTGCATGTGCTTATAAAAGGGATTTTCATGGTGATGGAATTGTTGTGTATTTTGATTTTGATTTTGGTAGTGGTCACAAGAATCCACACATGTGATAAAATTGCACAGAACTGAATACACACACACAAGTGCATATAAAACTGGAGATACCAAATTAAAGTAGATGGATGTCAATGTTTGCTTGTGATATTGTATAATTATGCAAGATGTTACTACTGAGTGAGATGACATAAGGGTATACACACCTCTATGTATTATTTCTTACCACTATATGTAAAGCTATAATTATTTTAAAATACAACATTAAAAATTTAAAAATATACATGACTCAAGCACACAAGAAGGACTATGTGAACACTGGCTCTTTTCTTTCTCTTCCAACTTTCCTCCAATGTGGATCCTCCAATGTGGGAAACCAGGAGTTATTGCATAATGCTGTCCCTGTATATTCCCAGGATCAAATCTGACTAAGATACTTTCCCCAAATTTCTGTGTCTTGGAGACAATAATTCCACTTAGTGCTTTTATTCTCATTCTTCCACAACACAGGAAAATGACCTCAGGAAAATGCATGCTGGGGGATCACAAAAGCCCCAGTATTTGCTGGTTTTAGTAAGTAGAACTAAGGAGAAAAAATATGCATAATCAAACCATAAAATTAGATTCTTCAACATTTTATAAATCCAGTGTTTGGGTGGTAGCTTGACTAATATCTCCAAAGAGGATTGACTCAGACATCCAGCTTTTTGAAGAGCATCAGAAGAATGTTACCTTTTTTATTTTATTCCTCTGATTATAAAGGTAATGCATCTACCCTATTTTAAGAAAGAAAATATAAAATCATCTATAGTTCCATGACTGAAATATACATACTGATTTTTAAAATCCTCTTGTTTTTCTTGATCAGGACACTTTTGATTATAAACAATAGATACTCATTCACACCGGACATGCTTCAGGTATAACAAAATCCAGGACTCAAGTGATGTACTTAGGGCTCATTTTCAGGCCCTTCAACTCCTGGTTCTGTTTGCTTGTGTGTTGGTTCCATTCATAGGCAGGTTCTTCCCTCTTGGTTGCAGCAGGTCCAGGCTTTTTTTTTCTTTTTTACATGTGGGCAATGTTACATAGAAAGTAAACTTCTTCCCGACAGCTCTAATAAAGTCCCCAAAATGGAGTAACTAACTTGACTTGGCTAAGAGTACATTTTTGAACCGATCACTAATCAAATAGTTAAATTGTGCTTATTTTCCAGGACTGGGTCACACATATGAAATCAGGGCAGGAGATGAGGGTGTGGCATCAGAGAGCTTTTACCAATATAATTCTATTATTAGAATTTGGGAGAATGCATGCCAAGTAGAGAAAAACATGATGTCCACTTATCTGTTGTGTGTATATTTTTGTATATACAAACACACACGTATATTTTTGTGAATAATGTAAGGATAAAATTGAAACTTATTTCTCCAGCCCTCTAGGTTGTAACGATAAAGAAACCATAAAGATGTATATGGAAATGTCAGGGATTCAGAATAGCCAAAACAGTCTTGAAAAAGAATAGGTTTGAAGGACTACTACTTTCTGACTTCAAAACGTATTACAAAACTACAATAAATAAGATTGTATGGTACTGGCATAAAAATAGAGACACAAATCAGTGGAATAAAACAGAAAGTCCAAAAACGAACTCATACATTTGTGGTCAGTTGATTTTCAACAAAGGAGACCAAGACAGTGTAATGGAGGTGATGGGAGGGTGGAGGGTGGGCGGGGGGTGGAGGGGGAAAATTAGGTTTTTCAAAAAATAGTGCTGAGACAACGGGATGTCTACGTGTAAAAGGATGAAGCTGGACCCCTCCCTCACATCATGTGCAAAATTAACTCAAAATGGGTCATAGACCTAAATATAACAGTGAAAACCGTACAACTTTTAGAAGAAACTATAGGAATAAATCTTCATGACCTTCTGTTATGCAAATCTTTCTTAAAACAATACCAAAAGTGCAAGCAACAAATGAAAAAAATAGATAAATTGGACTTTATGGAAATTAAATACTTTACAGAAATATAAAACATATTAAAATATAAATTATGAAACTTAATTTGTATTTTCTGTTGCATCACTACAACCATCAATATATTTGGCCAATGAAGGCAACAAGTGCAGAAACATAAATTGGAAAACAAAGAAACGAGAACCAAATAGAGAAAGAATTAAACTCGTTTTCTTTTTTTTCTCTTGCTTTTGAGACGGAATCTCACTCTATCACCCAGGCTGGAGCGCAGTGGTGTGATCTTAGCTCACTGCAACCTCTGCCTCCTGGGTTCAAGCAATTCTCCTGCCTCAGCCTCCCGAGTAGCTGGGACTACAGACGCGTGCCACTACACCCAGCTAATTTTTTTTTTTTTTNCTTAAAACAATACCAAAAGTGCAAGCAACAAATGAAAAAAATAGATAAATTGGACTTTATGGAAATTAAATACTTTACAGAAATATAAAAACATATTAAAATATAAATTATGAAACTTAATTTGTATTTTCTGTTGCATCACTACAACCATCAATATATTTGGCCAATGAAGGCAACAAGTGCAGAAACATAAATTGGAAAACAAAGAAACGAGAACCAAATAGAGAAAGAATTAAACTCGTTTTCTTTTTTTTCTCTTGCTTTTGAGACGGAATCTCACTCTATCACCCAGGCTGGAGCGCAGTGGTGTGATCTTAGCTCACTGCAACCTCTGCCTCCTGGGTTCAAGCAATTCTCCTGCCTCAGCCTCCCGAGTAGGTGGGACTACAGACCGGGGCCCCTACCCCAGCTAATTTTTTTTTTTTTTTTTTTTTTAGTAGAAACGGGGTGTCACCGTGTTAGCCAGGATGGTCTCGATCTCCTGACCTCATGATCCACCTGCCTCGGCCCCCTAAAGCGCTGGGATTACAGGCGCAAGCCACCGCGCCCAGCTAAACTTGTTTTCTTGAGTTAATGGCACAGAATTTTCCATTTCTGGTAAAACTCTTTTGAATATATTAAAGGCGGATTTTCTGGAAAAAAAAAAAAGGGGGGGGGTGGGGAGTAAAATGAATTTTGGACGATGTGAAATGGTACTAAAGATTTTATTTAACTCTTTATTAATGAAGGAACAAATAAAATGATGTAATCAGTTCAAAGTAGAATCCAAAAAGCACATATACATAGAGATCAGGAATATTAGAATGAATTTACAAATTTTCACTCACAAAACTGGCTATGGGGAGAGGCAGGAATGAAAGAGGAGGGTTATCCCACCACTAGATGGAATTCATGTGTATAGACAAGAATTAGTTTCATTGCTATCAGTTATTTACAATTTACAGATTCATAAAGTAGCTAAAAAGCTAGCATCAGATAACCTGGAAGGGTATATGCTAAACAATGCATAGTTTTGCATTGAAGATAGACAGTATTCTTTTCTAATTATTCCATATTTCCTTATGAATATTTTAGTAATCACTATATCATCAGGTTTCTGTTTTCTAGTCTTTTGTCCTAACTCCACTGTAGTAAGGATATCACTTTACATTTTTTTTAAATACAAATAAATCTAAGGCCACTATCGTCAAGTTAATATCCACTTAGTACTTGTATGATGAATTATTACAGTTGTGAAGATAATGTAACTTCTTATATGCTGAGATTGTGAAGCAGAGTTGGCTGTTAGTGCTAAGTATATAAGACATTAACAAAAAAGGATAATGAAAAACACCATAAATAGGAAAATGCTACCATGCTGCTTAATGTTTTCCAAACGTTGAGTCAAGATTTACTTGTGGGTCATGAAATCAAAGAGTCATAACAAAATTAAGAACAGAAAATGTGAAAGTGTGGCATATATGGTGAAGTTAAGAATTGTTTCATAAAACCTTGGTTGCAGGATGTGCTCTGGGTCACAATGTGAAATCTACTTCTACCATAGGTCAGAGTCAGTGGAAAGTCATTACTGTGGCTAGTACCTAACATGTTAAAGAGAAAGTCTATGTAGTCTTCACTCAGTATGAGTCACCACTGGACAATATTCAATATTCACCACCTCCTCAATATTCAAATCCTGGATAGCCTGAGAAAGTCAATGACATGCATTGTGCTGAGATCATGTGGTTCAGGTTAGAACAGTTTTTCTGGGCTTTGACTGAATCTCACAGATCTAATTGTGTTTTTATTGCCATGTTTGCTAAATGTCCTTGGTAAAGAGTGGAGTCTCCAAGGAACGCTGGTCAAGGTATGTCACCTTTTCACTAAAATAAACATGACTTTATTTCTCAACTAGGAATAGTCTCAACATAACTGAAAAATTCAAACACATTTTGAACTGCTTGAACTGCCTTTATTATATATTTCACACATTATCTAACATCAAATTATGTTATGATCACTTTTTTTCAGCAACTTACTGATTTTGTATGTTTTTATATAGAAATGGTTTAAATTCAAGTGGAACCTGGAGAGTTCAAACTGTCTGAAAGTTCTACCTAATCTTTTCTACCAAATCAATGCATAAGGCACTGGTAACTTCTTAGGTGCTTTCTCATAACCTCTACAATTTCCCTTCTGTATTCTGAAAATAAGCATCTATTTTTTCAATCTGTTGTAAGCTGCCATATATACAAGCTTATTACATCTTACAACCAGACTTCCACTTGTAAATTGCCTCCTCCTCCCCATATAGAAATTCTGGAGCTGCCACTCATATTTCTTGAGAATCCCAGTGACTCACTGTAGAATCAGCTCTGCCTTTTCTCAATTTCTGGCATCCTTCCAATATCTTTCAGATGAGAAATGGGGTTGAAATTGGACAATATTTTCTACCACCCCCAAGGACAAGATTTCAAAATCTTTACCCCCAGGCTTTCAAAGGCCAGGCATGTAATGCCAAATACATGCAAGATGTTCTCCACTATGAAGTCCCTTGAACTCTGAATTTAAACCTCAAAAAAATCTAAATGTGAACTTTTGTCTGTCCCCAGAACAGCTATTGTCTCCTACTGACTTTCTGTGTCTATGAAGACCCCTTGTTTTTCCAGACACCAAGACTCAAAACTTCAAGACCATCTTGGACTCCTTTTTTGATTCTCACCTTCTCCATTTAATCCATCATGAAAGTTTACATCTTTCAACCAATTCAAAATCTGCTAGCTGGGCTCTAAACCTACTTCACAGTGTTTGTTCTGTGCAAGAAGGTGTCATGAGAGTGTCTCTTGATTGACCCAATTGATGAGACCAGAAATAAATACAACATGACAACATGGTAGGAGCAGTTTTCTATTTCTAGCTTAAAATAAATCTAAAACATAATAGGAACTTATTAGGAAGAACAATGGCTTTGTAATTTTCTGTCCTTTAAAAAACAAAATTATCCTTTTCACAAGATTATTAAACACTCATTCCAATGTTTAAAAAATATTACGTGTATATGACTATATTTTATTTTACTTTATAGTAAGTTCCTTCTATAGTCCTGAATATACAGATTGCTAGTTAAAATTAAAGCAGCCTGTAATCCTACCACTTAGGGAGGCTGAGGTGGGCAAATTGCTTGAGCTCAGGTTCAACACCAGCCTGGGCAATATGGCGAAACCCTGTCTCTACACAAATTACGAAAATTAGCTGGGTGTGGTGGTGTGTGCCTGTGGATCCAGCTACTCAGGAGGCTGAGGTGGAAGAATCGCCTGAGCCCAGGAGATTGAGCCTCAGTGAGCTATGATCACGCCACTGCACTCCAGCCTGAGGGACAGAGTGAGACCCTATCTCAGTAAATAAATAAATATGTAAATAAAACTAAAGCAGAGCCCATGATTTCCTTTCTACTGTTTTCTAATTCTTCTTTAAATGAGTCACTTTTCACCTTTCTTTTCTACAACTGGAAAATCAACAAATACGTTTTAAGCTACTGAAGGCCAATAGGTTTCAATTCCCTTATTGACTAAGATTGACAGTTACTACTTGGAGTGCTATGTCAGGAAGAATTGTGAGTCACAACCAGGTCCTGCCGGAAGGAGTACCATGCTCAATTAGTGAGGTCCTCTGTGAGCTTGAGAAGGGATCATGATGGCTCACATGTCATCCTAGGTTGAAACAAGAATCAAGGCCAATCTGAAAGTAGAAGAGTTTGTCACTTAGATGGCATACTTGAATGCTACGTAATTAAGGCTTTTGGCACAAAAGTGGCTACTTTGCCATCCTGTCGCAATACTGAAATTCTAGGATTAGCAACTCTTAAAGACATTTTGAAACCTTTCACTATTAAAAAAGTTTTTGAAAACTTTTTAATTAAAATACTACCTTTATTGTTCTTATTCTGGGAAAGTGAATGGGTTTAAGTCATTATCAGTAAACAGCTAAGGAGGAAGTAGTCTATCAGATTGATTTTCAACCTTGAGTGTGGATGAAAGAAATGACCTTTGTAAGGAAATATGGGGTGCATTTATTAGAAGGAGAAAGTGAGAACCAGGAAGATGAAACTGTGAGTAGAAAGAGAACTGAAATTGGAGTTGGATGGCAACAAGGATGTCTTTGTCTTAGCTTCCCATCTCCTCTTTGAAAAAAGCTTTAAAAAAAAGTAAAAGAAAAACTAATAAAACTAAACAAAAAATAAAAGAAAATAAATCAAATCTTGGTAAGACTAATCCTTAATATTCTTTAAAAAGGCTCCAAATTGTCGTCGTTCTTTATCCCTTACTAGGGTAGCAGTAGCATATCAAAGAAGCACAAACAACTTATTGAATTCGATTCTAGGTGGACATAGCTTTGTGCCTGCTAAAAGGAAATAAGGATTTAGGCTCTTTAGATTATAATGGTGACAGCAACAACAGCAATAAATACAATGGCCACCACTCCTGATTGTACCATGTCTCGGTTTGGCTCCAAAATGCACGTACATGCTGGATCTCCTTTAATCTTCATCCAATCCATGATGCATCACTCTAATTATCTCTGATTTACAGCTGGACTTTAGTAGTCTGCTTAAAGTCACACAATGAGCAAATGACAGAATTTAAACCCAAGTCTTTCTTAGGCCAAACCTATTTCCACCTTTCTCCCTTGACTGTGTTCTCTTTCAGCTTCTTACTGAGACCTAGGTAACTGTCCATGTCAGCTCTAGGGCTCAGACAAGATGATACACACGTGCAGGAAATATGAGAGAGAAAAAGCTACAACTCCATAGCATGAAAAGTGATTTTCTTATTGTTTATACTTAAATGAGACTCTCTGCACTATAATTCTCTCATTTCCACACTTTGTATGGATATATAAATTCTCCCAAAATAGGATTCAGGTGATATTTACATAGTAACATTAACCCTGAGTCTCTCAGTGGGAAAAATCCTATAAACTGATGATAATACTCTTGTTGGCACAGGATAATATTAGGAAACCAAAGAAAACATTTTCTGGTTTTTGTACCTTGAATAAACAGATGTTTAAAACTCTACTCTCCCTACATTTACCAAGCATATAAATGAGACCTAATTAGACAGAAATTCCATGTAACGTGTTCCAAAGCCCTAGTTTAGTCATCCACTGTAAACACTGTAAATGAATAAAATGTAGTGTATTAAACAATTTAGAGTCATGGTTCCTTAAATTCAACCGATACAGTATCACAGTGCACTGAGTAACAAAAAGTGACTGAAGTTTTGTTATTTTATTTGGAAAAACAATTACCACAGAAAAGTACATAGTATGAAAACATTCATGTGTCCTCACCCCAGAATTAATTAACATTTTGCCATATGTGCTTCTGAAATTGTGTTTAATAAAGACAAAATCAAACATTACAAAGAAAGCTGCAGTATTTTTGTATCCCTCCCAGGTGGCACATCCCTTTCTCTTTCTCTCCCTCTCCAGAGTCAGCATCTCTTTGGAACTTGTTGAATATCCTCCAATTCATGATTTCGTATTTTACTAGTTAGGCAGACACAAAATGTTATAGCATTATTTGTGACTTGAAATTTTATAAAAATGGTCTATTTCACATTTTTCATTCTGTTATTTGCATTTTTTAACTAAACGTGGTGTCTATCCAACTTAATACATATATGTATATCTATCTGTGTTAACTGCTATGTAGTATTCCAATTTATAACTACATCAGAGTTTATCCAACCATTTATCAAGGACATTTAGTGCTGTCCAGCACTCCCCACTTTTGTTCCTATTGCAAAAGACTTCTTGTGTACATGTACACGTGTGGTTTCTAGGCTATATACCTAGCAGTGAAATTGCTGGGTTGGAGGCGTTTGCATTTTCAACTTAACTAGACAATTGCCAAATTGCTTTCCAAAGTGATTGTAGCATTTTATACTCCCACCAGCAGTGTACTAGAGTTCCCACTTCAAATAGACTTAAAAACACTTCAAATTGTCTGACTTTTGAATATAGGAGCTTTGATTTTGATTTCTTATTTTGCCAGCTCTTCGGTTGCATACATGGTATGCCATTGAAGTGCTTGGCATGCATTTTTATTATCATTAATAAAGAGCACACATAAACAGCACTGATGCCTTAAAATCACATTTGAAGCAGATATGTATTGGATGTATTTGGTTACAAGACAATATAATAGAACAAAATAAAGATGTTTTTTTGTAGATATTTATTGAATTAAGCAACCACTAGGCAACACACATAGACTGGGAAAAGTATAATTGTTTTATATTAGTTTTCTTTCCTTGCATATCATCTGTTTATTTTATTTTAATTAGTCTATTTTTTGAGATGGAGTCTTGCTCTGTCACCAGGTTAGAGTGCAGTGGCATGATCTCGGCTCACTGCAACCTCCGCTTCCCAGGTTCAAACGATTCTCCTGCCTCAGCCTCCCGAGTAGCTGGGACTACAGGTGAGCACCAACATGCCCAGCTTATTTTTGTATTTTTAGTAGAGATGGGGTTTCACCATGTTGGCCAGGATGGTCTCGATCTCTTGACCTCATAATCTACCTGCCTTGGCCTCCCAAAGTGCTGGGATTACAGGCGTAAGCCACAGTGCCTGGCCCCACTTGTTTTTTATCAGTGTTTGGCACCACACTGACACTGACTGTTTCTCTTTTATTTGTACTTAGAAAATCTTCACTTGGTACAGAGGCACAGCAATTGTTTCATCTAATAACCCCTGAGGGATTGTATTAATGTTATAGAATTAATAGTTACTATCTATAGTCTTGCAAAACTTTTTTATATAAAGCTAAAATGTCAAGCCCAGAGAAAGAGAAAGAGGGTGAAAGGATGAAATAGCAAAAAAAAAAAAAAAAAAAAAAGAGAGATGAGAGAGATGTTATAAAATAGACTTCCTCTCTTTAAACATAGCATTGAAAATCAATATTTCCATTACTTCTGGTTGTGATGATGATATACATGTTAGCATCTCAGCTGATAACAACTGAGTGGCTGATCCGTAAAAATATACTTCTGTGGTTTCATATTGATTGCACATTTCCTTCTCCTTTAGACTTATGAATGGGTCTACAAGTTCACAAAAAGAGAAAGAAACAATGGCATAACATTTACAGTTGTTTCTCAAAAGACGAATGTTATACTTAGAAGCAGTATAGAAAGGAAGAAGAAATACTATGATTGTTTGCTTCCTTACTTTTTCCATCTTGTGGATGTGAGAATGATAATAGACCAAAACAAACAAACAAACAAACAAACAAACAAACAAAACCCAAGAATTCATGCACAACAGAATTTTAGAGATTCACGGGCCATTGGAGAACATCCAACTGAAGGCCTTCATTTTACAGTTAGAAAAATTGAGGCATTAAAATAACTAGTCCAGGCTGGGCATGGTGGGTCATGCCTGTAATCCCAGCATTTTGGGAGGCTGAGGCGGGCGGATCACCTGAGGTCAGGAGTTTGAGACCAAACTGGCCAACATGGCAAAACCCTGTCTCTACTAAAAATACAAATTTAGTCAGGTGTGGTGGTATGCCTGTAGTCCCAGCTACTTGGGAGGCTGAGGCAGAAGAATTGCTTGAACCTGGGAGGTGGGGGTTTCAGTGAGCCAAGATAGAGCCACTGCACTCCAGTCTTGGTCAGACAGTGTGAGATTCTGTCTCAAAAAAAATAACAAACAAATAAACAAAAATCTTGTACAGGGTGCATTTTCCTCTTCATTACTTTGGCTGTTCTTGTTTTCTCCATGGAAGGGAGAAATCACATCTCTTTTCATGAAGAAATATCTTAGCTTGGTTGGCTTCAATTACCTGAGCTTTGGAGCATCACACTCAAGCCCACCACATCAATGTGTCATTACCTTTTTCTCCAAAATAGCATTAATGGCAGAGGAAACTAAGCATGACACCTGGGAGATGTTTTCAATTTTTTCTTGAAAATTCACATGAATTTTGTAATTTTACTCTGATATTTGGTGTTTTTAATCATGATACTGTGCTTATTCTAATTTAAAAACATCAAATCTGTGGGTAAAATTGGTACTCCAGTAAGATGTATTATGTCCATCCTGTTCTTCTATTTAACAAATATTTAATGAGAACTATTTTTTTCTGCTAAGAATGCAACAGAGGTCACTGCTCCTCTTGACATTGACAGTATAACCACAAATCACATAATTACAAATAATTATACAGAGAAGTGGAAGGTGTTACGGTGTTTCCAGAAAGGAGAACTAAACCAGCCCAAAGGATTAGGAAAAGTGACGTTTAAACAAAAAATTTACGAGGTGTGTTTGACTACTGCCTGGCTTATATTTATTAAAGAAAGAGAACTGGCTGGGTGCAGTGGCTCATGCCTGTAATCCCAGCAGTTTGGGAGGCCAAGGTGGGCGGATCACGAGGTCAGGAGTTCAAGACCAGTCTGGCAAACATAGTGAAACCCATCTCTACTAAAAATACAAAAAATTAGCCGGATGTGGTAGCACGTGCTTGAAATCCCAGCTGCTCGGAAGGCTGAGGCAGGAGAATCTGGTGAACCCGGGAGGCGGAGCTTGCAGTGAGCCGCCAGCCTGGGCTACAGAGGGAAACTCCATCTCAAAATAAAAAATAAAAAAAACCCATAAAATAATTTTCCACCTTGGTCTTTGCCAACAGATGAGTTATGATGCTTTTGCAATGCATTGGACTTTTCCTTTTATTTTTTATGAATATAATTTGAAAACAAATAAAATACATACCGTTTTAGTTATTTGTTGTTCTATATTTTTGGTATTTTTTTCCTCCTCATTAGCATATTTGTTGCTTATATGTGAGCTTCTCAATCCTGGTATATGCAAATGTTGTGGGTAATACTGTATTCTAAGAAAGGCAGAAGAAAGAATGTCAGGAATGCCCTTGAAAAAAAAGAAATTAATTGCCTAAACTCTTGAAATAGTGACCTCTGGTTCTAATTCCTTAAGACTCCTTAAAATCTATACTTTGCCCACCCTGTTCCCTCTCTGCAAAATAGGAATGGCACAAAGGAGTTGACTAACAATTAATTTTCTTAGTTACAAATTTTGCTGGGATCTTTAGCCCTGTTCTATTTAGTTAAAGAAACCAAGTTTTTGACTAATGGTGAAGATTGTTTGCTAAAGGTCCTAGATATTCATTATCGTAAGAAAATGAGTTAACAATAATGAATAAACATAGATGACAATTAGTGGATTCTGTGTTAGGTCCTCACATGGAACCAGATGGTCTAGTGATGCATGTAAATAGATAATTTATTTCATTTGTAGATCTGAAGGTTGAATAAAGAATGAGATGTTTGTTATTAAAGTGCATTTGCCAATGTGCTCTAATTTAATACATTGCTAAAATAAATGCAGGGTGAAGTTAAGAGGACTAATTATTTTTGGTCAGCTGGGGATAAATTCAAAAGATTCTTCAGGATTTGCAGCCTGCAATCTAACTATTACAAACTGAATGTTTATGTTCTCCTCAAATTTGCATGTTGAGGCTCTAACCCCCATTGTGATGGCATTTGGAGGTAGGGCCTTTGGGACGTAATTAGATTTTATGAGGTCAAGTGCATAGGGCCCCCATACTAGGATTAGTGTCCTTCTAAGAAAAGGGGGAGCTGGGAGCACAGGCTCATGCCTGTAATCCCAGCACTTTGGGAGGCTGAGGTGGGAGGATCGCTTGAGGCTCAGAGTTCAAAACCAGCCCGGTCAACGTAGTGAGACCCTATCTCTTACAAAACACCTAAAAATTAGCTGAGTGTTGTGGTTTGTATCTGTAGTCCCAACTACTTGGAAGACTAAGGAAAGAGGATCACTTGAGCCCAGGAATTTGAGGCTGACATAATTGCACCACATGAAAGGGGACTTTCTTTTATACCCTAGGTATGAGCACTCCAGCCTGGGTGACAAAGCAAGACTCCATCAAAAAAAAAAAAAAAAAAAAAAAGGAAGAGGAGGAAGAGACCAGAGCTCTCTGTATTTCTACCAGTTCTGCCATGTAGGAACACAGCAATAAGGTGACTGTCTATAAGCCAGGAAGAGGACCTTCATCAAGAACTGAATCTGTTAGCACATTGATCTTGGGCTTCCCAACTTCCAGAATTGTGAGAAATAATTGTCCATTTATTTAAGCCACCCAGTCTGTGGTATTTTGTTAGGTCAGTCTAAGTTGACTAAGATAGTGCCTATTTATCTTTTCTTTAGAAAGTGAAAATAGTAGTTATAATTGTTAAATATATTGCTCCACAGAATAATTAGCTTCCTGAAAATTTGTGCATATGCAATTAGGAAAAATAGCATGACATTGTTTTTGACAAGATTACTCCATGCTTTAGTAAAGGTTATGAATCAATTTGCCATTGTAAAGGACAGCAGGGAGCAGAGCAAGATGGCAGAATAGAAGCCTACACTATTCACTTTCCCAGCTAGAAGACCAACTTTTAACAACTATCTGTACACAGAAAAATACTATCACAAGATCCAAAAATCAGGTGAGCAATTACAGTATGTGTTTTTAACTTAATATAGTGGAAAGAGACATTGATAGGGAGCAGGAGAGACAGTCTTGAATCATTGATGCCACCCCTCCCCCATTTCCCGGCAGTGGTGTTGCAGCACACTGAGAGAATCTGTGCACTTTGGAAGGGAGAGCACAGAGACTGGAGGACTTTACATTGATCTCAGTGTTGCCTTGTCACAGCGGAGAATAAAGTTGTGCTGGGCTGAGCCAGCACTCGTGCACAGAGGGAGCACTTGGACCAGCCCTAGTCAGAGGAATCACCTATCCCAGCAGTCAGAATTTGCGTTTCTTGGCAAGCCTCACCATCATAAGCTGAAGTGTTCTGGGGTCCCAGATAAATTCAAAAGGTAGTCTAGGACATGAAGACTGCAGTTCCTATGCAACTCCTAGCTCTAGGCCGGGCTTAGAGCCAGTGAATTAGGGTGGCACATGATCTAAGGAGACAGCAGCTGGCACAGCTAAGGAGTGCTTGTGCCATCCCTTCATCAATCCCAGGCAGTGCAGTTTAATAGTCACAAAAAGTGACTCCTTCCTTTTGCTTCAGGAGAGGAGAGCAAAGAGTAAAGAGTACTTTGTCTTGCCTCTTGGATACCAGCTCAGCCACACTGTGATAAATCATCAAGCAGAGTCATGAGGCCCTCATTCCAGGTCCTATCTCCCAGATTTCTAGACACTCTGTGAGAAAAGGGAACCTGCTGCCTTGAAGAGAAGGATCCAGTCCTGGCAGAATTAATTACCTGCTGACTTAAGAGGGGGGTCCTTGGTCTCTGAATAACTACCAGCAACACCCAGGAAGTACATGTGGGCCTTGGGCTCTGAGATGCGCTGGCTTCAGGGGAGACCCAGCACATTCTCAGCTGTGGTGGCTATGGTGAAATACTCCTGTTCGAGAAAAGGAGAGGGAAAAGTAAAGAGGACTTTCTTTTGCACCCTAGGTACTAGCTCAGTCACAGTGGAGTAAAGCAACATGCAGATACTTAGGGTGCCCAAGTCCAAGCTTAGGCTCTTAGATTGCATTGTGGAGCTACCCTGGGCTAGAGGGAGCCCACTACTCTGAAGGGTGAGTTCTGGGCCTGGCAACATTTGCCACAAGCTGACAGAAGGGCCCTTAAGCTTTAAGTGAACATTGTTGATAGCCAGGTAGAAGCACTGTGGACTAGTGATTATCGTGGCCACAGGGAGAGGTTCCTCTGCCTGTGTAAAGGGAAAGGAAAGTGGGAAGGATTCTGTCTTGTGGTTTGATAGAATGTGTATTCTATTCTATTGCAGTAGAATAGAACATCAGGTAAATTGCTAAGGTTTTTGACTCCAGTTTCTGGTTCCCAGACAGAATCTCTGGACACACTTGGGGCCTGGAGAAACTTGCCACCCTGAAGGGAAGGGCATTGGGAAAAGCCCAGTGCTGTGCTAGATTCAGGTCTGACTTAATGCCATTCCAGTGGTGATGGCCACAGAGATGCTTGCATCACCATACCCCAAGTTCCAGGTGGCTCAGCATAGACAGACTTTGTGTGTTTGGGAGAAAGTAAGGAAAAAGAGCAAGAGTGCCTGGTAATACAGATAATTCACCTGGAAATTATTCAAGACCACCAAAACAATACCTCTAGAAGTCTGCAAAACCCACAGTGTTATTGGGCTTAGGGCTTAAGTCCTTTCAAATACCTAGAAAGCCTTCCCAAGAAGAACTTACAGAAGTCCAGACTGTGAAGTTTACAATAAATACCTAACTCTTCAATGCCCAGACATCAAATAACATATACAAGCATCAATATCATCCAGGAAAACATGACCTCACCAGATGAACTATGTATGGGACCAGAGACCAGTCCTGGAGAAATAAAGATACGTGACCTTTCTGATAATTCAGAATGGTTGTTTTGAGGAAATTCAAAAAAAAATTCAAGATAACACAGAGAAGGAATTCAGAATTCTACTAGATAAATTTAACAAAGAGATTGAAATAATAAAAAAGAATCAAGCAGAAATTCTAGGGGTGAAAAAATATAGTTGACACGCTGAAGAATGCATCAGAGTCTCCTAATAGCAGAACTGGTCAAGCAGAAGAAAGAATTAGTGAGCTTGAAGATAGGCTATTTGAAAATATGCATCCAGAAGAGAGAAAAGAAAAAAAGAATAAACACAATGAAGCAGCAGTCAGGCACAGCGGCTCACACCTGTAATCCCAGCACTTTGGGAGGCTGAGGCAAGTGGATCACTTGAGGTTAGGTGTTTAAGACCAGCCTTAGCAAAATGGTGAAACCCTGGCTCTCCTAAAAATACAAAAAGTAGCTGGACATGGTGGTATGTGCCTGTAGTCTCAGCGACTCAGAAGGCTGAGGAAAGAGAAATGCTTGAACCTGGGAGGTGGAGGTTGCAGTGAGCCAAGATTATGCCACTACACTCCAGGCTGGGCAACAGAGCAAGACTCTATTTCGTAAAAACAACAAACAAACAAACAACAATAAAAACAACAACAAACAATGAAACATCCCTATAGGATCTAAAAAATAGCATCAAAGGGGCAAATCTAAGAGTTATTGGCCTTAGAGAGGAAGTAGAGAGAGAGAGATAGGGTTAGAAAGTTTGTTCAAAGGGATCAGAGAACTTCCCAATAGATAGATTGAGAAGATCTCAATACAGTAATAGCTGGAAACTTCAACATCTCACTTTTTCCCAAACCTAGAGAAAAATATCAACACTAAAGTACAGAAAGGTTATAGAACACCAAGCAACTTTAACCCAAAGACGACTACTCAAGGCATTTAATAATAGAACACCCAAAGGTCAAGGGTAAAGAATGGATCCTAAAAGCAACAAGAGAAAGGAAACAAATAATATACACTGGAGCTCCAAAACATCTGGCATCAGACTTTTTAGTGTAAACTTTACAGTCTGAGAGAGAGTAATATGACATATTTAAAGTGCTGAAAGAAAGAAAACTTTTACTCTAGAATAGTGTATCTTGTGAAAATATTCTTTAAGCATAAAAGAGAAATAAAGACATTCACAGACAAACAAAAGCTGAGGAATTTTTTCAATACTAGACCTGTCCTACAAGAAATGATAAAGGAAGTTCTTAAATCTTCAAGAAAAGAATATTAATGAAAAAGAAGAAATTATCTGAAGATATTAATACAAAACTCGCTGGCAGCAGTAAGCACACAGAAAACATGGAATAGTGTAACAATGTAGTTGTGGTGTGAAAACTTCTCTTGACTTAAGTAGAAAGACTAAACGATGAACCAGTCAAAAATAACTACAATGTTTCAAGACATAGAAAGCACAATAAGATATAAATAGCAACAACAGAAAGTTTAAAAGTAGGAATACAAAGTTAAAGTGTAGAGTTTTTACTAGTTTTCTTTTTGTCTGTTTGCTTTCTTATGCAGTCACTGTTAAGTCATCATCAGTTTAAAATAATGGGTTATAAGATAGTATTTGCAAGCCTCATGGTAACCTCAAAAAGAAAAACATACCATGGGTACACAGAAAGTGAAAAGAAAGAGATTAAAGCATATCCACCAGAGAAAATCACCTTTACTAAATGGATGACAGGAAGGAAGGAAAGCAGGAAAAGACCACAAAAATCATCAAAAAACAAATAACAAAATCGTAGGAGTAAGTTCCTACTTATAAATAAAAACATTGAATGTTAAATGGGCTAAACTCTAATTTAAAAAAAAACAAGAAAGGCTGAATGGATAAAAAAAAAAACAAGACTTGGTGGTCTGTTGTCTAGAAGAAACACACTTCACCCATAAGGACACGTAGACAGAAAACAAAGGTGTCAGGAATGGTGGCTCACACCCATAATCCCAAAATTTTGGGAGGCTGAGGTGGATGGATCACCTGAGGTCAGGAGTTCGAGACCAGCCTGACCAACATGGTGAAACCCCATCTCTACTAAAAATATAAAATTAGCGGGGCATGGTGGCATACTCCTGTAACCCCAGCGACTTGGGAGGCTGAGGCAGGAGAATTGCTCAAACCTGGGAGGCAGAGGTTGCAGTAAGCCGATATTGCACCATTGCACTCCAACCTGGGCAACAGAGTGAGACTCTGTCTCAAAAGAAGGAAAAAAAGAAAAGAAAAGGAAAGGAAAGAAAAGAAAAGGAAAGGAAAGAAAAGAAAAGAAAAGGAAAGGAAAGGAAAGGAAAGGAAAGGAAAGGAAAGAAAAGAAAAGAAAAGAAAAGAAAAGAAAAGAATGGAAAAAACTACTCCATGTCAATGGAAACCAAAAAATACATTTTAAGACAAAAGCTGTAAGAAGAGGCAAAGAAGGTAATTTATTATATAATGATAAAGAGGTCAATTCATCAAGAGGGTATAATGATTGTAAAAATATATGCACCCAACATTGGAGCACCCAGATATTTAAAGCAAATGTTATTACAGCTAAAGACAGAGATAGGTCCCAATATAGTTAAGAGCTGTAAACTTCAACACCCCACTTTCAGCATTGGACAGATCCCCCAGACAAAACAATTAACAGAGGAACATTTGACTTAATCTGTACTATAGGCTAAAGGGACCTAATAGATATTTACAGAACATTTCATCAATGGCTACAGAACATACATTCTTCTCTTCAGCATATGGGTCATTCTCAAGGATAGACCATATTTTAGGTCACAAAAAAGACAAGTCTTAAAACATTCAAAACATTGAAATGATATCGAGCATTTTCTCTGACCACCTAGAATAAAACTAGAAATCAATAACAAGAGGAATTTTGGAAACTATATAAGCACATGGAAATTAAACAATATGCTTCTGAACGACCAGTGGGTCAATGAAGAAATTAAGAAGAAAACTAAAAAATTTATTGAAATGAATGATAATGGAAACACAACATATCAAAACCTTTGAGATACAGAGAAAGCAGTACTAAGAGGGAATTGTATAGCAATTAAGTGTCTAAAACAAAAAAAAAAAAAAGGGAAAACCTCAAATAAATAGTCAAATGATGCATCTTAAAGGATTAGAAAAGCAAGAGCAAGGCAAATCCAAATTTAGTGGAAGAAAAGAAATATAGATATCAATGAATTTGAAGTAAA
Source organism: Rhinopithecus bieti (assembly GCF_001698545.2). Taxonomy (NCBI): domain Eukaryota; kingdom Metazoa; phylum Chordata; class Mammalia; order Primates; family Cercopithecidae; genus Rhinopithecus; species Rhinopithecus bieti. Next base: position 3,390,512 of record NW_016805589.1, read on the forward strand.
GAAAACAATACAAAAGATCAATAAAACAAAAAGATGGGTTTTTTGAAAAGGTAAACAAAATTGACAAATCTTTAGCCAGACTAACAAAGCAAAGAAAACAACCAACAAAGTACAGAGACAACCCACAGAATGGGAGAAAATATTTGCAAACTACCCATCTGACAAGGGATTAAGGCCTAGAATATATAAGGAGCTCATATATATATATATATATATATAGGAAAAAATGTAATAATCTGATTAAAAAATGGGCAGAAGATCTGAATAGATATTTCTCAAAAGAAGACACATGAATGACAAATGGGCATATGAAAATATACTCAACATAATTAATCATCAGAGAACTGCAAATCAAAACTACGATGAGATATCATATCACCCCAGTTAAAATGGCTTTTATTCAAAAGATAGGCAATAATAAATGCTGGTGAGGATGTGGAGAAAAGGGAACCCTCATGCACTGTTGGTGGGAATGTGTATTATTAATAGCACAACCACTATGGAGAACAGACTGGAGATTCCTTAAAACACTGAAATAGAGCTACCATACAATCCAGCAATGCTAGTGCTGGGTATATATCCCAAAGAAAGGAAATCAGTATATCAAAGAGGTATCTGCACTCCCATGTTTGTTCACAATAGCCAAGATTTGAAAGTAACCTAAGTGTCCATCAACAGATGGATGAATAAAGAAAATGTGGTACATGTACACAATGGAGTACTATTCGGCCATAAAAAAAAGAATGAGATTCTGTCATTTGCACAGCATGGATGGAACTGGAGTTCACTATGTTAAGCTAAGTTAGCCAGAAACAGAAAGACAAGCATCACATGTTCTCACTTATTTGTGGGATCTAAAAATTAAGACAATTGTAGTCATGGACATAGAGAGTAGAAGGATTGTTACCAGAGGCTGGGATGGGTAGTGTGAAGGTGAGAAGGGGTGGCTGTGGGGGAGTGGGGTGAAATGGGGATGGCTAATGAGTAAAACAAAATAAAAATAGAAAGAATGAATAAGACCTAGTATTTGACAGAACAAAAGGGGGGAAATAATAAAATGTACAATAAAAATTGTACATTTTAAAGTAGCTAAAAGAATATAATTGGATTGCTTGTAACCCAAAGGGTAAATGCTTGAGGAGTAAATAGCTAATGTTCCATGATGTGATTATTAGGCATTGCATGCCTGTACCAAAATATCTCATGTACCCCATAAATGTATACACCTACTATGTATCCTACTGCAAATTTTTTTTAAAAAAGAAAGTGGCAAGTTTCTGCCCCCACAGAATAATGAACAGTGCTTCCTAATTTGCATACCAACATATTTCAACTCATTGCACAATTTGTAAATATCTATTGTATTGGTAGAAAGATTTTTTCAGATAACAAAGAATGAAGAATATCAAATCATGTTCTTCAACATTTACTCATACAATTCCATGCCAATGTATTTATTATAAATTTGTATTTGTTACAAAAAGCAGAGAAGAGTTAGAATTCCTTATAAATGGCCGGGCGCGGTGGCTCCATCCTGTAATCCCAGTACTTTGGGAGGCCGAGACGGGCGGATCACAAGGTCAGGAGATCAAGACCATCCTGGCTAACACAGTGAAACCCCATCTCTACTAAAAAATACAAAAAACTAGCCCGGCGAGGTGGCGGGCGCCTGTAGTCCCAGCTAACGTAGTCCCATCTACTCGGGAGGCTGAGGCAGGAGAATGGCTTAAACCCGGGAGGCGGAGCTTGCAGTGAACTGAGATCCAGCCACTGCACCAGCCTGGGCGACAGAGCGAGACTCCGTCTCAAAAAAAAAAAAAGAATTCCTTATAAATGATTTTTGAAAAAAATATTTCCCTGAAAACTCTAAGGATGGGGGCAAATCCCTTGTATCAGAAATAGAAGGAAGGTTTGCATATACACTTTTAATATAATAAAATGAAAATTATGATACCTAGGCCATTTGAAGTAATCACCTTAGCTCTAAATGCATTATTCAGAATGTTTTGATGATAACAATACTAGTAAAAGAATGACATAAAAATGGGTGGAGACATTGTAGATTTACCATTTTGTCCCTGTGTAAAATAATGCTTCTGATAATACTACATCTAGGTACAGCTTCCTCTAAAGGATGTGAAAAGTCATTGCTTATATCTGAGTAATAACAAAATTAACTGCCTCCAAGATTGGCAAAAATTTGAAAGATATTGTTTGCTGAGGTTTTTGTGAATCTATCAGAGTTCTTAGTTGCAGACAACATCTGCTTTAGTTAATTAAAGCAGAAATGAGGCTTGTTAAAAATTATTTGATGATCAGAAAATTAGGATAGTTGAAGAAACAGGCTGTAAGTTAAGTATTCCAGAATACCTCTCAGAGCAATGCTTCAGACCTGCCCTGGCGAGGGACATACTGCCTCTGCCACCCCCAGTGCCAGCAGAAACCATGACTTGTGCCTAGCCACTCCCTCATGGAATTCTTTTTTGATTATTTTCAGTGAATGATTCTAACTGGTGCTTTCCTAGCTGCAGAGGTATGTGGGAAATGTAGTTTTTTGAATTCTACTTTGGTAAAGAGGGATTCTAATGTGTAAAATTATTAAAACATAGAAAAGGTGTTCAAAATGTTTGAGGAGCCCCAAACGACTAATGTCCTTCTCAGTAAAGATACTGGGACATGAGTTCTCTCATAGAATACTGATAGAAGTATCAACTGGAGAAAAATTTTTGAAAGGCAATTTGGTGGTGCCAGTGATAATTTCAAAGGCATAATCACTATGATAAGCTTTTTTCACTTCCACAAATCTACCCTGGAAAAATAATTATGTATCTACCAAAAATAAATATGTAAAGATGCTTGCTTAGTCTTCATAACTTTAAAAATAGTCAACATTGATTTCTTACTATGTGCTATAAGTGTTTCACATGTTCTACCTACTTACAACATACTCAAACCGGTGAGGTAAGTAAAATTTACCATTCCTGTTTTACTGTGGGAAAGCAAAGGCCCAGGGGAGTTAAGTAACTTACCTATGGTCACACATCTAGTAAAAAGGAAGATGATCCTAATTGTCCATCAATATGAAAAGGTTCAATACATAGTGTTTTATCCAAACTGGAGAAGCACACCTTAGTTTAGAAGAATAAAGTAAAATTCTTTATGCTGACATGAATAGACATCCAAGACATTATTTCATGAAAAAGAAAGTATGACCTGAGCCATATAAAAAATAAATTTGTGTGTATGCATATATATATATATATATATATATTATATATACCGTCATATATAGGGTATATACGTCATAAGTGTATATATATAGGGCAGGAATATAAAGGAAGAAGGAAGGATGTTCTCCAAACCTCTAACAATCTGTTACCTTTGTGATGGAGATGAAGGCGTATTCGTGTGTTCTCATGCTGCTACTAAAGACATACCCAAGACAGGGTAATTATAAAGAAAAAGAGGTTTAACGGACTCACAGTACCACGTGGCTAGGGAGGACTCACAATCATGGCAGAAGGCAAAGGAGGAGCAAAGGCACTTCTTACATGGTGGCAGGCAAGAGAGAATGAATGCCAAGCAAAATGAGAAACCCCTTATAAAACCATCAGGTCTCATGAGAACTCACTATCATGGGAACAGTAGGGGGGAAACTGTCCCCCATGATTCAATTGTCTCCATCTGGCCCCGCTTTTGACACATGGGGATTATTACAATTCAAGGTGAGATTTGGGTGGGGACATAGAGCCAAACCATGTCAGAAGGTAAATATTAATGTTTTGTTCTCTGTTTCTGAATCAAGCTTTTTATGAGGAAATGCATTTTCCTATTTCATTTATAACAAACATTTAGGAAACAGTATTCCAGAATACCTCTCAGAGCAATGCTTCAGACCTGCCCTGGCGAGGGACATACTGCCTCTGCCACCCCCAGTGCCGGCAGAAACCATGACTTGTGCCTAGCCACTCCCTCATGGAATTCTTTTTTGATTATTTTCAGTGAATGATTCTAACTGGTGCTTGTTAAAGTTTGAATTTCTGTTAAAAAAAAGAAAAAATCTAGTTTGAAGCTTCCAAACTTAAAAATGTCCTTGAAGTCAACTTGAGGAAAAAAATCCAGAAGTTTAGAGATTTAAGCATTCCTGTGTTAAAGTTACTCATCATTCACACCTATGCTGGGTGTGAAAAGTTTCATTTTCATTTTATTTTATTTTAGTGTAGTTTTAAAATCACGTCACATGGCTTGGAAACTTCTCTAATGTTTATGAAGAGCAATACCCAGGTCCTAATATCTTTGCCCCTAAAGGAAGTACCTGCAGCAGAATGTCACTTCTGTTCACAACCACCTCAACTAGTTCCTTTGTGAGTTAACCTTGATAAAAGAGTTCTCCAAAACTTCTGCTTTTGGGTTGCATGAAAAAAAGGAGTCAGCAAACATGCTGCCATATTCCAGCCAGGTCCTGCTGACCATGAAGGTTCCAAACTGTAGTCTAGTTCCTTGGCTGAGAACTGCCCATACTGCCATGTAGCATGGATGACCTGGAATGGTGACCTTGAGAGGGTTTTTGACACATATAGTGTCACCCTGTCCACAGGGACCAGAGTCTTGGTGAAGTAGGCCCAGATTCTCACTCATCTCCTTTTATCACTGCCAGTGTTCATCAACAAGCCAGTGGAGTACATAGGAATTACCTAGAGAGCTTCCCGGGAACCATTCACCAAAGGCTAATTCAGTAGGTTGAGGGTCAAGAATGGAGCCCAGGATTCTGCATTATTAATAGGCTTCTATACTGTCATAGGTGGAATACTGTCTTCTTCCATTCTCGCTCCCCTCCCCCACAAAAAAGATGGCCACATCCACATCCTAATCCCTGGAATTTGTGAATATGTTACTTTACACGGCAAAAGGATCTTTGTATATGTGATTAAATTAAGGCTTGTCAAATGCGAAGATTTTACTGGCTTATGTGGATAGACCTGATGTAATCACGGGGTCATTGATGTAGAAAAGAGAAGCTAATGAGTCAGTGTCCGAGTGATGTAAGGGGAGGAGACTTGGTTGGTCATTGCCTTCTTTGAAGATGGAAGGGGTCACAAGCCAAGGTATGTGAGGTATGTGAGCAGCCATTAGGCACTGGAAAAGACAAGAAAATGAGTCTCTCTTAGAGCCTCCAGAAAGCAACATGGGCCTGCTCATATTTTGACTTTAGCCCAGTGAGATCCATTTAGGATTTCTGAGCTCTAGAACTGTACAATTATAGTTTTGTGCTGTTTTAAGATGCTAAATGTATGGTAATTCATTACAACAGCAACAGGAAACTAATATGCATGAATTTCAAATTCTTTTATTTTCCAACTTTTGTTTTAGGTTTGGAAGTAAGTGTGCACGTTTGTGACATGGCAAATTGCATATCACTGGGGTATGGTGTACAAATGATTTCATCACCCAGGTAGTGAGCATAGTACCCAAAGGTGTTTTTTTCAACCCTCACCCTTCTCTCACCATACAGTCTCAAGTAGGCCCCAGTGTCTATTATTCTGATCTTAGTGTTCATGTGTACTCAGTGTTTAACTCCCACTTATAAGGAAGAACATATGCAATTTGGTTTTTTCTTCCTGCATTAATTTGCTTAGCCTAATACCCTCCAGTTGCATCCATGTGGCTGCAAAGGACATTATTTTCATTCGTTTTATGACTGTGTAGTATTCCTTCATGTATACGTACCACATTTTCTTTATCCAGTCCACCACTGATGGGCATCTAGATTGATACCATGTCTTTATTATTGTAAATAGTGCCATGATAAATATATGTGTGCATGTTGCTTCTTGGTTCTCGGTAGAACAATTTATATTCCTTTTGATATATACCCAGTAATGAAATGTGGGGTTGAATGGTAATTCTGTTTTAAATTTTTTGAGAAATTTCCAAAGTGCTTTCTACAGTGGCTGAATTAATTTACCTTGCCACAATAGTATAATAAACATTCCCTTTTCTCTGCAACCTCACCAACATATATTCTTTTCTTCTTTTGTTATATTTTGAGCAAATTTTATTGCTATGACTATATGAAATCTACCTCTAACCTGGGTGAGGGTGAGCAATTAATTCTCCAGGTGGAATAAATTGTGAAAGATTTTCTTTAAAAAAATTTTTTTTGAAGATTTTACTTCCATGGGTTATTGGGGAACAAGTAGTGTTTGATTACATAAGTTCTTTAGTGGTGATTTGTGAGATTTTGGTGCACCCATCACCTGAGCAGTAAACACTATACCCAGTTTGTAGTCTTTTATCCCTGACTCCCTTCCCACCCTTTTCCCCTTGAGTCCCCAAAGTCCATTGTGTCATTCTCATGCATTTGCATCTTCATAGCTTAGCTCCCACTTATGAGTGAAAACAGAGGATGTTTGGTTTTCCATTAATGAGTTACTTCACTTAGAATAATAGTCTCCACTCTCATCCAGGTGGCTGTAAATGCTATTAATTCATTCCTTTTATGGCTGAGTAGTATTCCATCATATATTTCATGATATATATCTCTCACAGTGTTTTATCCACTTGTTGATTGATGGGAATTTGTGTTGGTTCCACATTTTGCAGTTGCAAGTTGTGCTGCTATAAACATGGGTGTCCAAGTATCTTTTCATATAATGACATCTTTTCCTCTGGGTAGACACCCAGTAGCAGAATTGAGGGATGAAATGACAGTTCAACCTTTAGTTCTTTAAGGAATCTCCATACTGTTTTCTATAGTGGTTTTACCAGTTTATATTCCCATCAGCAGTGTAGATGTGTTCCCCTTCACTGCATCCATACCAACATCTATTATTTTTTGATTCTTTGATTATGGCCATTCTTGCAGGAGTAATGTGGTATTGCATTGTGGTTTTAATTTGCATGTCTGTGATCATTAGTGATGTTGAGGTTTTTTCATATGTTTGTTGGCCATTTGTATATCTTCTTTCGAGAATTGTCAATTCATGCCTTAGCCCACTTTTGGATGGGATTTTTTTTTCTTGTTGATTTGTTTGAGTTCATTGTAGATTCTGAATATTAGTCCTTTGTTAGATGTATATATTGTGAAGACTTTCTCCCACTCTGTGGTTGTCTGTTTACTCTGCTGACTGTTCCTTTTGCCATGCAAAAGCTCTTTAATTTGATTAAGTCCCATCTATTTCTCTTTGTTTTATTGCATTTGCTTTTGGATTCTTGCTCATGAAATCCTTGTCTAAACCAATGTCTAGAAGGGTTTTCTGATGTAATCTTTAAGAATTTTATAGTTTCAGGTCTTAGATTTAAGTCCTTAATCCATCTTGAGTTGATTTTGTATAAGGTGAGAGATGAGGATCCAGTTTCATTCTCTTACATGTGGCTTGCCAATTACTCCAGAACCATTTGTTGAATAGGGTGTCCTTTCCCCACTTTATGTTCTTGTTTGCTTTGTCGAAGATCAGTTGGCTGTAAGTATTTGGGTTTATTTCTGGTTTTCTGTTCTGTTCCATTGGTCTATGTGCCTATTTTATACCAGTACTATACTGTTTTGGTGACTATGGCTTTATAGTAGAGTTTGAAATCAGGTAATGTGATGCCTCCTGATGTATTCCCTTTGCTTAGTCTTGCTTTGTCTATGTGGGCTCTTTTTTGGTTCCATATGAATTTCAGGATTGTTTTTTTTCTAGTTCTGTAAAGAATGATGGTGGTATTTTGATGGGAATTGCATTGAATTTGTAGATTGGTTTTGGCAGTATGGTCATTTTCACAATATTGATTCTACCCATCCATGAGCATGGGATGTGTTTCCATTTGTTTACATCATCTATGATTTCTTTCAGCGGTGTTTTGTAGTTTTCCTTGTAGAGGTCTTTCATCTCCTTGTTTATGTGTATTCCTAAGTAGTTTAGTTTTTTGCAGCTATTGTAAAAGGGGTTGAGTTCTTGATTTGATTCTCAGCTTGGTAGTTGTTGGTGTATAGGAGAGCCACTGATTTGTGTACATTAATTTTGTATCCAGAAACTTCACTGAATTCTTTTATCAGTTCTAGGAGTTTTTTGGAGGAGTCCTTAGGGTTTTCTAGGTATACAATCATAACATCTGCAAACAGTGACAGTTTGATTTCCTCTTTACCAATTTGGATGCCCTTTATTTCCTTCTCTTGTCTGATTACTCTGGCCAGGACTTCCAGTACTATGTTGAACAGAAGTGGTGAGAGTGGGCATTCTTGTCTTTTCCAGTTCTCAGAGGAAATGCTTTCAACTTTTCCCTGTTCAGTGTTAAGTTGGCTGAGGGTTTGTCATAGATGGCTTTTATTACACTGAGGTATATCCCTTCTATGCCAATTTTGCTGAGTTTTAATCATAAAAGGATGTTGGATTCTGTCAAATGCCTTTTCTGTGTCTATTGAGATGATGAGGTGATTTTTGTTTTTAATTCTGTTTATGTGGTGTATCACTATATTGACTTGCATATGTTAAACCATCTCTGCATCCCTGTTATGAAACCTTCTTGATCATGGTGGATTATCTTTCTGATACAACATATGTTATTTTCTGACTTTTTAGTAATAGCTATTTTGACAGGTGTAAGATGGTATCTCATTGTGATTTTGATTTGCATTTCTCTAATGATTAGTGGTGTTGAACATTTTTTCATATGCTTGTTGACCATGTGTATGTCTTCCTTTCAGAAGTGTCTGTTCATGTCTTTTACATATTTTTTTATTAGAGGGAAGTGGGAATGGTTAATGGGTACCAAAAATGGAAAGAATGAATAAGACATACTTTTTGATAGCAAAACAGCATTGTTTGTTTTTTGCTTGTTGATTTAAGTTCCTTATAGATTCTGGATATTAGACCTTTGTTGGATACATAGTTTGCAGATATTTTCTCCCATTCTGTAGGTTGACTGTTTATTCTGTTGACAGTTTCTTTCACTATCCAGAAGCTCTTTAGTTTGCTAAGTTCCAGTTGTCAATTTTTGTCTTTGTTACAATTGCTTTTGGAGATGTTGTCATAAAATCTTTGTCAAAGCTTATGTCCAGAATGATATGTCCTAGGTTTTCTTGTGGGTGTTTATAGTTTTAGATCTTACATTTAAGTCTTTGATCCATCTTCAGTTGAGTTTTATATATGGTGAAATGAAGGGGTCCAGTTTCAATCTTCTGCATAAGGCTAGCCAGTTATCCCAGCACTATTTATTCAATAGGAGGTTCTTTCCACATTACTTGTATTGTAGATTTTGTCAAATATCAGATGGTTGTATGTGTGCAGCTTTCCTTTTGGGTTTTCTTACCTGTTCCTTTGGTCTATGTGTCTGTTTTTCTACCAGTACCATGCTGTTTTGGTTCCTGTAACTTTGGAGTATAGTTTGAAATTGGGAAGTGTGATGCTTCTGGTTTTGCTCTTTTTGCTTAGGATTACTTTGGTTATTTAGGTTCTCTTTTGGTTCCATACAAATTTTAGAATAGGTTTTTTCAATTATATGAAAAATGGTATTTGTAGTTTGATAGGAATAACATTGAATCTGTAAATTGCTTTGGGCAGTATGAACATTTAAACAATGTTGATTCTTCCTATCCATAAGCATGGAATATTTTTTCATTTGTTTGTGCTATCTCCGATTGCTTTCAGCAAGGTTTCATATTTCTAACTGTAGNTTATTATTGTAAATAGTGCCATGATAAATATATGTGTGCATGTTGCTTCTTGGTTCTCGGTAGAACAATTTATATTCCTTTTGATATATACCCAGTAATGAAATGTGGGGTTGAATGGTAATTCTGTTTTAAATTTTTTGAGAAATTTCCAAAGTGCTTTCTACAGTGGCTGAATTAATTTACCTTGCCACAATAGTATAATAAACATTCCCTTTTCTCTGCAACCTCACCAACATATATTCTTTTCTTCTTTTGTTATATTTTGAGCAAATTTTTATTGCTATGACTATATGAAATCTACCTCTAACCTGGGTGAGGGTGAGCAATTAATTCTCCAGGTGGAATAAATTGTGAAAGATTTTTCTTTAAAAAAATTTTTTTTGAAGATTTTTACTTCCATGGGTTATTGGGGAACAAGTAGTGTTTGATTACATAAGTTCTTTAGTGGTGATTTGTGAGATTTTGGTGCACCCATCACCTGAGCAGTAAACACTATACCCAGTTTGTAGTCTTTTTATCCCTGACTCCCTTCCCACCCTTTTCCCCTTGAGTCCCCAAAGTCCATTGTGTCATTCTCATGCATTTGCATCTTCATAGCTTAGCTCCCACTTATGAGTGAAAACAGAGGATGTTTGGTTTTCCATTAATGAGTTACTTCACTTAGAATAATAGTCTCCACTCTCATCCAGGTGGCTGTAAATGCTATTAATTCATTCCTTTTTATGGCTGAGTAGTATTCCATCATATATTTCATGATATATATCTCTCACAGTGTTTTTATCCACTTGTTGATTGATGGGAATTTGTGTTGGTTCCACATTTTTGCAGTTGCAAGTTGTGCTGCTATAAACATGGGTGTCCAAGTATCTTTTTCATATAATGACATCTTTTCCTCTGGGTAGACACCCAGTAGCAGAATTGAGGGATGAAATGACAGTTCAACCTTTAGTTCTTTAAGGAATCTCCATACTGTTTTCTATAGTGGTTTTACCAGTTTATATTCCCATCAGCAGTGTAGATGTGTTCCCCCTTCACTGCATCCATACCAACATCTATTATTTTTTGATTCTTTGATTATGGCCATTCTTGCAGGAGTAATGTGGTATTGCATTGTGGTTTTAATTTGCATGTCTGTGATCATTAGTGATGTTGAGGTTTTTTCATATGTTTGTTGGCCATTTGTATATCTTCTTTCGAGAATTGTCAATTCATGCCTTAGCCCACTTTTGGATGGGATTTTTTTTTCTTGTTGATTTGTTTGAGTTCATTGTAGATTCTGAATATTAGTCCTTTGTTAGATGTATATATTGTGAAGACTTTCTCCCACTCTGTGGTTGTCTGTTTACTCTGCTGACTGTTCCTTTTGCCATGCAAAAGCTCTTTAATTTGATTAAGTCCCATCTATTTCTCTTTGTTTTTATTGCATTTGCTTTTGGATTCTTGCTCATGAAATCCTTGTCTAAACCAATGTCTAGAAGGGTTTTTCTGATGTAATCTTTAAGAATTTTTATAGTTTCAGGTCTTAGATTTAAGTCCTTAATCCATCTTGAGTTGATTTTTGTATAAGGTGAGAGATGAGGATCCAGTTTCATTCTCTTACATGTGGCTTGCCAATTACTCCAGAACCATTTGTTGAATAGGGTGTCCTTTCCCCACTTTATGTTCTTGTTTGCTTTGTCGAAGATCAGTTGGCTGTAAGTATTTGGGTTTATTTCTGGTTTTCTGTTCTGTTCCATTGGTCTATGTGCCTATTTTTATACCAGTACTATACTGTTTTGGTGACTATGGCTTTATAGTAGAGTTTGAAATCAGGTAATGTGATGCCTCCTGATGTATTCCCTTTGCTTAGTCTTGCTTTGTCTATGTGGGCTCTTTTTTGGTTCCATATGAATTTCAGGATTGTTTTTTTTCTAGTTCTGTAAAGAATGATGGTGGTATTTTGATGGGAATTGCATTGAATTTGTAGATTGGTTTTGGCAGTATGGTCATTTTCACAATATTGATTCTACCCATCCATGAGCATGGGATGTGTTTCCATTTGTTTACATCATCTATGATTTCTTTCAGCGGTGTTTTGTAGTTTTCCTTGTAGAGGTCTTTCATCTCCTTGTTTATGTGTATTCCTAAGTAGTTTAGTTTTTTGCAGCTATTGTAAAAGGGGTTGAGTTCTTGATTTGATTCTCAGCTTGGTAGTTGTTGGTGTATAGGAGAGCCACTGATTTGTGTACATTAATTTTGTATCCAGAAACTTCACTGAATTCTTTTATCAGTTCTAGGAGTTTTTTGGAGGAGTCCTTAGGGTTTTCTAGGTATACAATCATAACATCTGCAAACAGTGACAGTTTGATTTCCTCTTTACCAATTTGGATGCCCTTTATTTCCTTCTCTTGTCTGATTACTCTGGCCAGGACTTCCAGTACTATGTTGAACAGAAGTGGTGAGAGTGGGCATTCTTGTCTTTTCCAGTTCTCAGAGGAAATGCTTTCAACTTTTCCCTGTTCAGTGTTAAGTTGGCTGAGGGTTTGTCATAGATGGCTTTTATTACACTGAGGTATATCCCTTCTATGCCAATTTTGCTGAGTTTTAATCATAAAAGGATGTTGGATTCTGTCAAATGCCTTTTCTGTGTCTATTGAGATGATGAGGTGATTTTGTTTTAATTCTGTTTATGTGGTGTATCACTATATTGACTTGCATATGTTAAACCATCTCTGCATCCCTGTTATGAAACCTTCTTGATCATGGTGGATTATCTTTCTGATACAACATATGTTATTTTCTGACTTTTAGTAATAGCTATTTTGACAGGTGTAAGATGGTATCTCATTGTGATTTTGATTTGCATTTCTCTAATGATTAGTGGTGTTGAACATTTTTTCATATGCTTGTTGACCATGTGTATGTCTTCCTTTCAGAAGTGTCTGTTCATGTCTTTTACATATTTTTTTATTAGAGGGAAGTGGGAATGGTTAATGGGTACCAAAATGGAAAGAATGAATAAGACATACTTTTGATAGCAAAACAGCATTGTTTGTTTTTTGCTTGTTGATTTAAGTTCCTTATAGATTCTGGATATTAGACCTTTGTTGGATACATAGTTTGCAGATATTTTCTCCCATTCTGTAGGTTGACTGTTTATTCTGTTGACAGTTTCTTTCACTATCCAGAAGCTCTTTAGTTTGCTAAGTTCCAGTTGTCAATTTTGTCTTTGTTACAATTGCTTTTGGAGATGTTGTCATAAAATCTTTGTCAAAGCTTATGTCCAGAATGATATGTCCTAGGTTTTCTTGTGGGTGTTTATAGTTTTAGATCTTACATTTAAGTCTTTGATCCATCTTCAGTTGAGTTTTATATATGGTGAAATGAAGGGGTCCAGTTTCAATCTTCTGCATAAGGCTAGCCAGTTATCCCAGCACTATTTATTCAATAGGAGGTTCTTTCCACATTACTTGTATTGTAGATTTTGTCAAATATCAGATGGTTGTATGTGTGCAGCTTTCCTTTTGGGTTTTCTTACCTGTTCCTTTGGTCTATGTGTCTGTTTTCTACCAGTACCATGCTGTTTTGGTTCCTGTAACTTTGGAGTATAGTTTGAAATTGGGAAGTGTGATGCTTCTGGTTTTGCTCTTTTGCTTAGGATTACTTTGGTTATTTAGGTTCTCTTTTGGTTCCATACAAATTTTAGAATAGGTTTTTTCAATTATATGAAAATGGTATTTGTAGTTTGATAGGAATAACATTGAATCTGTAAATTGCTTTGGGCAGTATGAACATTTAAACAATGTTGATTCTTCCTATCCATAAGCATGGAATATTTTTTCATTTGTTTGTGCTATCTCCGATTGCTTTCAGCAAGGTTTCATATTTCTAACTGTAGAGATCTTTTACCTTCCTGATTACCTGTATTCCTAGGCATTATATTCTTTTTTGTGGCTATCGCGAATGAGATTGTGTTCTTGATTTGGCTCATAGCTTGGACATTATTGGTATATAGAAATGCTAATTTTTCTATATTGATTTTGTATTTTGAGACTTTACTGAAGTTGCTTATCAATTCTAGGAGCCTTTGGACAGAGACTTTGGGGTTTTGTAGGCATAGAGTCATATTGTCTGTGAAGAAAGATAGTTTGATTTCCTCTCTCCTTATTTAGATGTCTTTTATTTCTTTCTGTTGCCTGATTACTCTGGCTAGGACTTCCAATACTATGTTGAAGAAGAGCGGTGACAGTGGACATCCTTGTCTTTTTCTGATTCTCAAGGGGAATACTTCCAGTTTTTGCCGTTCAGTATGATGTTTGCTGTGAGTTTGTCATAGGTGGCTCTTATTGTTTTAAAGTAAGTTCCTTTGAAGGGTTTTATAATGTGAATGAGTATTTAATTTTATCAAAAGCCTTTTGTCTGTCTATAGAGATGATCATGAAGTTTTTGTTTTTAGTTCTACTTATGTGATGATAAATCACCTTTATTGATTTGTGTATGTTTAATCAATCTTGCATTCACAGAATAAATAATACTTGATCACGGCAGATTCATTTTTTGGTGTGCTATTGGATTCAAGTTGCTAGTATTTTGTTGAGGGTTTTTGCATCTATGTTCATCAGTGATATTGGTCTAAAGTTTTATTTTTTCAGTATGTCTCTGCCAGATTTGGTAGCAAAATGATGCTGACCTCAAAGAATGAGTTAGAGAGGAGTTTTTCCTCCTCATTTTTAAAAGTAATTACAGTAGGATTGGTATCAGTTCTTATTTATATGTCTGGTAGAATTTGACTGTTCATCTGTCTGGTCTAGGGCTTTTCCTGATTCAGCTGTGGAACTCATTATTGATCTGTTCAGGTATTCATTTTCTTTTTGTTCAGTCTTTGGAGGTTGTATGTTTCCAGGAATTTACTCATTTCTTCTAGGTTTTCTAGTTTATGTGCATAAAGGTGTTCATAATAGTCTCTGAAGGTTTTTGTGTTTCTCTGGGGTCAGTGGTAATGTCACCTTTGTCATTTCTGATTGTGTTTATTTGGATCTTCTCTTTTTTCTTTATTAATCTAGCTAGTGGTGTATAGATCTCTTTTATTCTTTCAAGAAATCAATTTTGATTTTGTTAATCTTTTGCATGGATTTTTGCATTTCAATTTCATTCAGTTTAGCTCTGATTTTGCTTATTTCTTTTCTTTTGCTAGCTCTGGGGTTGGTTTGCTCTTCTTTTTCTGGTTCCTCTAGCTGTGATATTAGGTTGCTAATTTGAGATATTTCTAACTTCTTGATGTAGGCGTTTAGTGCTATAAACTATTCTTTTAGCCATGCTTTAGCAGTGTCCTAGAGATTCTGGTATGTTGTATTTTTGTTTTTACTAGTTTCAAAGAATTTTTTTATTTCTGTCTTGATTTTATTTTTTTTACTCAAAAGTCATTCAGGAGAAGGTTGTTTAATTTCCATGTAGTTATATGGGTTTGAGAGACCTTCTTGGTGTTGATATCTATGTTTAATATGCTGTGGTCTGAGACTGTGCTTGGTATGGTTTTGGTATTTTGGAATTTGTTGAGGATTGCTTTATGGCCAAGCATGTGGTCAATCTTAGAGTATGTGTCTTGTGCAGATGAGAAGAATGTGTATTCTACTGTTGTTGGGTGGAGTATTCTGTAGATGTCTGCTAGGTCTATTTGATCAAGAGTCAAGTTTAGGTCCCGAATGTCTTTGTTAGTTTTCTGTCTCAATGATCTATCTAACAATGTCAGTGGAGTGTTGAAGTCTCCAACTATTACTCTGTAGTTATTTAAGCCTCTTCCTAAGTCTTTAAGAACTTGTTTTATGAATCTGGGTGTTCCAGTGTTAGATGCATATGTATTTAGTATAGTTTAGTCTTCTTGTTGAATTGAACCCCTTATCATTATAATGCCCTTCTTTATCCATTTTGATCATTGTTGGTTTAAAGTGTTTCTCTTTCTGAAATAAGAATAGCAATCTCTTCTCTTTTTTGTTTCCTGTTTGCTTGATTGGTCTTTCTCCACCCCTCTACTTTGAGTCTATGGGTGTCATTGCATATGAGATGGGTCTCTTGAAGACAGCATGCAGTTGGGTCTTGCTTCTATATCCAACTTACCACTCTGTGTCTTTAAGTGGAGCACTTAGCTCATTCACATTCAAAGTTAATATTTATATTTGAGGATTTGACCCTGTCATTGTGTTGTTAGCTGGTTGTTATGTCGACTTGATGGTATAGTTGCATTATAGTCAGTGGACTATATACTTAAGGGTGTTTTTGTGTCCACGTTTTGTACTCTGTTAAGGACCTCTAGCACGTGTCTAGTAGGAACAAATTCCCTTAGCATTTGTTTGTCTGAAAAGGATTTTAGTTATCCTCTTATGAAGCTTAGTTTGGCTGTATATGAAATTCTCAGTTGGAAATTTTTTCTTTAAGGATGCTGAATACAGGCTGTCAGTCTCCTATGTCTTGCAAGATTTCTTTTGAAAGGTCCACCATTAGCCTGATGGATTTCCCTGTGTATCTGACCTACCCCTTCTCTCAACATGTTTTTCAGATTCTTTCTTTCACAATGACTTTGGAGAATCTGATGACTGTATGTCTTGGGGATGTTCATCTTGTATAGCATCTCACTGGGGTTCTCTGAATTTCCTGAATTTTCATGTCAACCTCTCTTAAGTTGGGAAAATTTTTATGGACAATATCCTCCAATATGTTTTCCAAGTTGCTTACTCTCTCCATGTCTTTCAGGAATGCTAACGAGTCATAAATTCGGTCTCTTTACATTATCTCATATTTCTTGAAGGTTTTGTTCAATTTTTAAATTTTTTCCCTTTATTTTTGTGTGCCTGTGTTTATTGGAAGGAGTGATCTTTGAATGCTGAGATTCTTTCCTCAGCTTCGTATATTCTGTTACTAATGCTTCCAATTGCATTCTGAAATTCCTGTAGTGAATTTTTTTATTTCTAAAAGTTTAGTGTGATTTTCGTAAAATAGTTCTGTCATATTTATACTCTTGGACAATTTTACTGTGTTCTTGGGTTAGGTTTCAACCTTCTTCTGTATGTCAATGAGCTTCCTTGCCATCCATATTCCAAATTCTATGTCTGTCATTCCAGTCATTTCATTCTAGTTAAGAACCATTGCTAGGGAGCTAGTGTGTTTACTTGGAGATAAGAAGATGCTCTGGCTTTTAATTGCCAGAGTAATGGCACTGGTTCTCATTTGTGTGGGCTGATGTTCCTTTAACCTTTGAAGTTTCTGTGTTTTGAATGGGGCCTTTTGCTTTAATATTCTTTGCTGCCCTTCGATGTTTGACTGTGGTATAAGTTGGATTTAGTTGATTGATTTCCTTTATGGTTGCTTTGAGGGGGCTAAGGCTCAGCTCAGCACTCCTGGGCTACGTGCTCTAACCCTGGGTGGCTGGGACCAGGCCCATTGCCTATGGTCATTCTCAATGCCCTCTTTCTGAAGATCTGTTTAGAGTGTGTTGGTTTACTTGATGGTCTGGTCTGTCTCGGTAGAAGAAGCTCTTCCTGGCTGCATCTAGTTGGCCATGTTGGCTCGTTATCCACATGAATTTCTGATGCAAAACCTTGGTTCTTTTCTTTCTCTATACCCATTATTTTTCTCATTTCTTCCAATATCATGGCTTTAAGTGCCATTTTTGTACCAAACATATCCAAATTTAAACTCTTACTGAACATCTCTCTTGAATTCCAGGCTGTCTAATTTACATCTGCATTTGGAGGTTTAATAGACATCACAAGCTTGACCTATTCCAAACCCAAACTACTAATGTTCCCCTCCCTCCCTCCCAAATCTTTCCTGCTCACAGACTTCCCCATTTCAATTGAAGGCATCTCAATTCCAGTGTTTCAGGACAAAACCATGGAGTTATCTTTGACACTCTTTCTTTTTCTTACCTCTCTCACATCCTGTATTTAATCCATCACCAAATTGCACTGATAGTGTTTCTAAACTATCCTGAGAATTCAACCATTTTTAATTACCTATATCTTACTCTAGCTGAATCATCATCAGTGGGATTCCTGGATTACTGCAATAGCCTCCTCACTGGTCTATCTGCTTCCACTTTGCCCTTCATAGTCTATTCTCAACTCAGAAACCAGAGTCATCCTTTAAAACACATCACATCTCTCAATCTTTACTCCAAACCCACCAATAGCTCCTCATTCCTCTTGCAAGACTGCAATCCCTAAATAATCTGCACCCACTTTGTCATTACCTCCCAACCTCATCTCCTCCTACTCCCACATTACTTCTGCCTAGGCCACATTGTTTCTGCCTTAGGACTGTTCCCTCTCCCTTGAATGCTCCTCCTGGAGATATCTGCACCTCTGTCATTTCCTATATTCAAGCACTACCTTCTCAATAAAGCCTACCCCAATTAACTTTGAAAATTGCAGCCCTCACCCCCATACCCTTGGCATTCTTACTCTCCTTTTCTTGCTCTATTTCTAAAAAACTTGTTTTCTTATTTATAACGTCTATCCTTTATTGTTTATCTCTCTCCACTAGAATGTGAGCTCTATGAGGGCAGGGGTCTTGTCCGTATGGTTCATTGACGTATCTCATGTTCCTATTACAGTGCCTGTAATGAACTAAATAAATAGTTGTGAACTTTGTTGAAATAAAGCCACAGACTGCTTTTTGAGAAACAGAATTAAGCATCTCCTGCAAGATGTATTTATCACATCATCATGATGGCATTAGAACAAAATTCACAATAACTGGTATTATTGAATGTCAGAATTGTGTTCTCTGAACAAATCATTTCTCTTTAATTTGTGACTTTGGGATCACAAAGTCTCTACTTCTTGTACAAAATTTCCTGCTAAAAGGTCAACTGACTTTTGATGGTTTAATGAAGCATTTTAATGTGTGGCCCACACAGAGCTCTCTCAGGAATTGTCACCAGTACATTGTGTTACCTGGACCCCTCAAAACTAAGTTGTGGACATAAGGAAATACTTTGGGTCTTATTTTAAAATATTTTTCTGAGCAACTGAAATGCTCTAGAGTCTTACATTGTTTATACTTCTACCCATGGAAAGGAATCAAGCAGTAAAGTAATTATTGATCACACAGTGTTTCTAGACTTATGCCTAAAGCTGAAGAAAACTGTCCTATTGAGAGAAACTTCTCAGAAAACACTTTCATGCATCTTTGAAGATCAGTCATAGATGTTCCAAATATGTAATTGCATCTGTATTTTAACGGATTGAATAATCAATTACAATTTTTCAGATGGCTTTTCTTTTCTATATAGTCCAGCTTGGTTTTCTCTAAATAAATTGGTGACATAAAAATAAAACCTACATTTGACTTTGCTCTATAGAGGCACAACCTCTGATTACTTCCAGGATGTTTTACAATGTGGCAATTACTGGTTGGCAGGAACCCTCTTCAGATAGGACAAGTGTACCTTTGCCACTTGCCTTTTGAGCTTTGCAAAATGTCTATTGTGCCACATACTAATTGTGGCCTCTCTTGTCTCAGCATTTTACATATTCCCTTCCTTTGTTGTTTTTTTTTTTTTTTTTCCGTCTTTCAAGTCTGAGCTTAAGAGCCAACTTCTGTGACCTTTGTCCTCTTAATCCCATAGTTTCCTTCCCATCCTATGTTGTAGTCATCTCAAGCTCTACCATCCTGTGTTGTATGTGTTCCTTGACTGTTTTCTATGGGGCCACTGCAACCATTTCTGTGCCAAATCTTGTTTCCTTTCTCTGTCCCTGTTTCAAGCATGGTGTATGGCACATAATTCTAAGTAGGCAATTGGTAATGAATTCTTTGATGGATGGATGGAAGGGAGGAGAGCACCACTGCAGTTTGGGCCATCAGCAAATAAATTTTTATACAGCTTGATTCATAGATATTAGATAACAGAGAACTATTCTGATCCCTGTACAAGTTTATGATGACCAGTATACTCTTCCTTTCCTGGTCTACCCTTAAATGAGAAATAAGAGAAAAATTATACTTAATGAGATCTTCATTCAAACAATAACTTATTTTAAACATAGATTAACTGAAGCTCAAGAAGTTAAAGAGTTTTTCTAGTCATGCACAAATATTGAATCACTGAAAAAAGAAGAACAAGATAAGATTTGGCCTAGTACTCTATGAACGTTATTCTTCCTTATGTAGCATTACTAGAAAAATGTACCCTTAAAAGGAGAATTAGATAGGATTCAGTAACAACTCCCACTCCCATCCCCCTATTGGGTGCCAGGTACTGCATGCACATTGTCTCACTTCACCCTACCAATCTGTAGAAGACTGATGTTAAGAGAGACAAAGCAATGCGCCCTAGGTCACACAGCTACCAATGTCACATAGCTACCAAAATGTGTAGACTTGGACTCCAGCTTCAGGTTTTTCTGGCCCCAACCTGGCTGAACCAGGAGAATGGCATGAACCCAGGAGGCAGAGCCTGCAGTGAGCCGAGATTGCGCCACTGCACTCCAGCTCGGGCGACAGAGCGAGATTCCGTCTCAAAATAATAATAATAATAATTCCTCTGAGACAATCTGTTTTGATTAAATAAACTGCTGGGTCCAGTCTCTAATCTCAATAGATATCATCCCTTGTTCTCTCTATCCATCCAATTATCCAGTATTTATTTAGTATATACTATGTGTTAGGCTCTGTATTAGGTCCCTAAAAGGAAGGAAAATAAATGACTAAACTTCCTTGGATTGTGTGCACATAAGGTTTACAGTCAAGTGAGGGAGTCCATTATTTAAGAATCACACTGACAAACACTATTAACAAATTGTGATGCCAGCCTCTGAAGCAAAGGACCAGTGTGACATGATACTGTACAGGAACATAAACAACCCTGGATGTGGGGTCAAGGAAGGCTTTGCTAGGGAAGTGAAGCTTGAGGTGAGTTGTGAACGTGGTAGAAGGGAAGTTACTCCATGTGGCCAGGATGGCAGGTGCAAAGGCCACATAGCAGGAGGCAGCATGGTGCATCCATGGAACACAAAGTAGGAGATGAGAAGGATTCAGGCCACCTGAGCAGTCCTTGCTGCCCTCATTAAAGATTCTGGTCACCTTTCCCAGAGCCCTGCAGAGGACGTGAAGATTTAACACAGTAGTCGGGAAGAAATAACATATACATACCTTTGTTCTGGGGCCCTCAAGGACTTTATGTCTAAGAAGATGGGGTTATGTCCTACCTCTGGGGTTTAGCTTGAGGGGCTGATAGAAGCTCTCTTTCCGTTTGATTTAGTTTTTCCTACCTTTTTGGATCTTTGGGGAGCCAAAAGGCATGACTATATTATTTTTTCTTTTACCATATCACCGAAGGAAGCACTTGAGAATCCAGAAATAAGATCAGACAATAATAATAGCAAAAATAGAAACTAATGCTTACCAGGACTTTATTAGATTCTGACCAGCTTATGTGTGAAACATTTTGCATGAATTATCTTATTGCACCTACACAATTAACTTAGAACAAAGGAATTTTCAAGGCATTGTTGGTGTAGGATTCAGAAAGCTGAAACTGTGGCTAGTGAACACTGACACCCACAAATTTACATTGTGGGCATCTGAGAAGAGCCTTAGAAGTGCTTGATCAGTTACTGCAGCAGTACTGAGCAATGGTTGGCTGTCGATGTTAATTATGCATATGGAAAGGACTTTCTGAAGCCAGTAGGAACATCCACCCACGGAGCTTTCTCTTTTTGATCTCAGGGGCAGGTTCTATCCTACTCAGGGTGAGTGTGGAGCCCGCATAGCAGGATAATCATAATGCTCAGCATTTGTACAGAACACATTGTTTCCAAATGGCTTTGCATTCAATGATGAGGTCAGGGACCATCCTCTCTTGGGCAGTATGATTTGCTGCCTCCTCACCATTAGTCACGCCTCTTGATTCAAAGATAGAAAACTAGCCCAAATAAGTAAGGGGGAAAAGTGAATTAATTGGCTTATGTAACCAAATGCTCAGGTAGAGTCAGGCACTAGGTTCAGCCTGTCCCAGCTTACTAGCTTGTCTTTCTGGTCTCATCCTCCATAACTCCTTTCTCTGTATGTGCCAGTTGAATTGAGCCTCCTCCCCATTTTCATTCTTTTTTTTTTTTTTTTTTCTGAAGCAGAGTCTCACGCTGTTGCCCAGGCTGTAGTGCATGCTCTCCCCTCACTGCAACCTCTACCTCTGGGTTCAAGTGATTCTCATGCCTCAGCCTCTCAAATAGCTAGGACTACAAGCATGAGCCACCATACCCAGCTAATTTTTGTATTTTTAGTAGAGATGGGGTTTCACCATGTTGGTCAGGTTTGTCTTGAAGTCCTGACCTCAGGTGATCTGTCCTTCTTGGCCTCCTAAAGTGCTGGGATTACAGGTGTAAGCCACTGTGCTCAGCCTCCATGTTCTCTCAACAAGCTTTGTTTATACCTGCCTCCCACTCATCAAAGATGCTGCTTATACTACTTATGCCTCTCCCTCATCTTTGAGTGCTGATTCTTACTTATTCCCCATCCCTTTTACTTTTAATGAGCACCTAGAGAGATGGCTAGTCTCTAAAGATGACCCCGCAAGGAACTACACCTCATGATAGCCATGTCCTTGTGTAGTCCTCTTGCAGGCTGGCCCTGGGACTCACTTTAACCAATAAGAGGCAGCAATAATGACTCAACTTCAGAGTTCTGCCTAAGTCTTACAAAGGCATAGCAGCTTTCACTTTTGCACTTCAGAGAGACCTTAGGTGTCATGTAGAATGTTTGGTTTCCCTGCTGGAGAAACCACATGGAGAGGCCAAACAAAGGGGAAAGCCTCGGGAATTGCATGGGAAGAAAGAGGCCCACCTGTCCCAGCCATCCCTACTGAGCTCATGCCTTCCAGCCATCTCTGCCAAGAGACCAGACATCTGAATGAGCCATTCTAGATGTTCCTGCTTATTTGAGCTTCTGGTTGACTATAGCCTGTCAATGGCATGTGGAGCTGACTAATCCTCAGCAGACTCCAACTAGCCTGAAAAATTATGAAAGAATTATGAAAAATAGTAAATTGTGATAATTTTAGGCTACTAACATTTGGGATGGATTGTTACATAACAATGATTATCAAAACTCTTAGTGTCTCATATACTAGCTCTGGGTTTATAATTATACATACAATAGGTATGGGACACAGGTCTTCACCTCCACTCATTCTTCCAGACTCTTCCTGCTCAGGGATATTTCCTGACCCTACTTACTAAATGAGTTTTCCCTCTAATAAACTCTAATAACACTCTTACTTTTCCCTCATAGCTCTTTGCCTATTCAGAAGTAACTAACTTGTCTCATCTGTTTTCCCAGGTAGAATGTAATAAGGGCAGGTTCCCTGCATGCCTAGCTCACTACTGTGTCATTCTCACCCTATGCAGTGCCTGGGGCATGACAGACACTCGATCAGTACTTATTGACTGATTGGCAGCTGCTAATCTAGTCTGCTGTTTTTATGGTGGAGAAGATGCTGAGATGATGACTCCTCCATTTCCCATGGGACATTTGAGAAAAGACAAGTCACACTCCAATGGATTTAAAACCCTTAAGTCCTGAAAGAAGAATCTGAACCTTAAAAATACGGTCCCTAGCTGGTCACAATGGCTCACACCTGTAATCCCAGCACTTTGGGAGGTCAAGGTGGGTGGATCATTTGCTGTCAGGAGTTTGAGACCAGCCTGGCCAACATGGTGAAACCTCATCTCTACTAAAAATACAAAAATTAGCTGGACGTGATGGCGGGTGCCTCCCAGTTACTTGGGAGGCTGAGGCAGGAGAATCGCTTGAACCTGGGAGATGGAGGTTGCAGTTGGCCAAGATCATGTCGCATCACTGCACTCCAGCCTGGGCAATAGAGAGAGACTCCATTTAAAAAAAAAAAAAAAAATCCCCTTATCTCAAGAACCTTTTTTCTTATCTTCACTTGGAAATTTTATCCATAGGTGTTGCCTCTTTTGCTTGTTTTTTAAAAAAATTTATTTCATCGACTTCTTTCAATACATATTAACCAATTAGCACCTATTCTTTCCAGCCCCTGATACTGTCAAAGGCTTGGAAGGGGGAAGGAAGATAATAGAGAAGAGGAGGAGAAAAGTTTTTGAAGGTTTAGAGAAATTAGAAAGTAGAATGTTTGATTTTCAGAGAAACACAGATCATGGTCCCTGGAGTCAGCTAGTCTGGCATAAAATAAGGCTAGAGCCTTTTCTTTCAGCTGTGGGAACTGAATTCTTCTCTGTTTTACACCAGCAAACTCCTCTGGGGTTGGAGCACTTCCTGTCAGCCAGCTCCAAATCAGCCATTCCTCTGGCCCAGACTCATTTCTCTTCTGATTGGAGACATAACGGAGCTTTGTGGAAGCTGTTCTAGCAGTATGCTTAATAGACAGCCTTATCAACAAAAAAATTTATGTGCAGTTTGGGTTTAATATATGCGCTGGATTTAATTTTTTTTTTTTTTTTTTTTTACTGGTTGATGGGTCATGAAAGCCTTCTACTTTTTGCTAAAAGCTAAGGCCTATTTGTATAGATATTTCTCTTTTTTTTGAATACTCACGTCCATTTATTTTACATTTTAAGCCTCAATTAGTTCATTCATTTAATTTCCATGAAGTTCTTAAGCTTTCTTTGGTTAGGTTCATTTTACAAGATATATTTTGTTTATTCTCATTTTCTTTTTTTTATTATTACACTTTAAGTTCTAGGGTACATGTGCACAACGTGCAGGTTTGTTACATATGTATACTTGTGCCATGTTGGTGTGCTGCACCCATCAACTCGTCAGCACCCATCAACTCGTCATTTACATCAGGTTTAACTCCCAATGCCATCCCTCTTCCCTCCCCCTCCCCATAATAGGCTCCGGTGTGTGATGTTCCCCTTCCCAAGCCCAAGTGATCTCATTGTTCAATTCCCACCTATGAGTGAGAACATGAGGTGTTTGGTTTTCTGCTCTTGTGATAGTTTTCTGAGAATGATGGTTTCCAGCTGCATCCATGTACCTACAAAGGACACAAACTCATCCCTTTTAATGGCTGCATAGTATTCCATGGTGTATATGTGCCACATTTTCTTAATCCAGTCTGTCACTGATGGACATTTGGGTTGATTCCAAGTCTTTGCTATTGTGAATAGTGCCGCAATAAACATACGTGTGCATGTGTCTTTATAGCAGCATGATTTATAATCCTTTGGGTATATACCCAGTAGTGGGATGGCTGGGTCATATGGTACATCTAGTTCTAGATCCTTGAGGAATTGCCATACTGTTTTCCATAATGGTTGAACTAGTTTACAATCCCACCAACAGTGTAAAAGTGTTCCTATTTCTCCACATCCTCTCCAACACCTGTTGTTTCCTGACTTTTTAATGATTGCCATTCTAACTGGTGTGAGATGGTATCTCATTGTGGTTTTGATTTGCATTTCTCTGACGGCCAGTGATGATGAGCATTTTTTAAATATGTCTGTTGGCTGTATGCATGTCTTCTTTTGAGAAATGTCTGTTCATATCCTTTGCCCACTTTTTGATGCGGTTGTTTGTTTTTTTCTTGTAAATTTGTTTGAGTTCTTTGTAGGTTCTAGATATTAGCCCTTTGTTAGATGAGTAGATTGCAAAAGTTTTCTCCCATTCTGTAGGTTGCCTGTTCACTCTGATGGTAGTTTCTTTTGCTGTGCAGAAGCTCTAAATATTTCTTGATTGCAGTGCCAATTATGGCAGCTAAGGAATTCACAAACTATGTGACATAATCTAATATCATGGAACAAGGATAATAAAATTAATCTTTCACATAATGGCAATATGAAAGGTCTTGCACGATGTAGTGAAAAGATAATGCATCCAGGAAAATGCAGCATGGTGATTCCAATCAGTGTTGTTTTATACTAGCTACATGATCTTGGGCAAGTAAGTTACTACTCTTTGAATCTCAATATCCTCATCTGCAAAATGGAAGCAATAATTCCTATCTCATGAAGTTTTTGTAAGAATAAGAGAGAGTGCCTTGCTCATTCATTATCCATCCATCAGCAAATTTACCAATTGTCCACTACATAACAGATATTGTTGTAATCACAAATCCCTACCCTTGAGGGATGGGTAGGGTAGGGAATGTTGTGGGCTTTACACACACACACATTTTGCTTATGTGTGTGTGTGTGTGTAGAGCCAAAAATAGACTGAACTGAATTGGTAAGTAGTTTAAATAAAACAAATGATTTCGACTCATTAGATTATGATAATCATATCACCAAATGCCCTCCATCTACATAAACATTGTGCTAGTATTTACTATTTCACTCTTAGGCATACTAATCTACCGTTCACACCTAATATCCTCCTTATTATGCCTAGAAGGAATAATACTATCACTTTTTATTATAAGTACCCTCACACCTTTTAACATACGTTTCTCCTTAGCCAATATCGTGCCCATCGCCCTGTTCATGTTTACTGCTTGTGAGGCAGCAGTAGGCCTTGCCTACATTTTGAGTGTATGTGTGTGTGTGTGTGTGTGTAGAGTCAAAAAATAAAAAATAAACAAATCGAGGTCTATCCAGGAAATAGATGTCTCAGTCTAGCGGGGGTACTTTATTGAAGACAGTTTAATCAAGGAACTAATTATAAATGTGCTACGGGATTATAGGAACCCGAAAGGGTGTGGTGAAATAGTTTGTGGCTAGCAACATCAGAGAACTGTTACCACTCTAGACCTCAAGGGTTAGGGGGAGAGAACAGTCACCTGAACTCAGTTAGAGAGATCTATAGCTATGGGAAGGCCCTGTCCTGTAAGAGTTGTAGCCATAAGAGAAGAAATGACCACCATCCAAGAGCAGCACAGCAGGAAGGCAGAGGAGGGGTACTCTAACCTCAGCAATATCCGATGCTCTGGTCTCCTGCCAGTGCCCACCATTAGCTGAACCCAACTGGAATCCACAGGGCTAGAATGCCCGTGGGATGTAGTCTATACCAGTGAGCTTCCCAGAACACAGAGGGAGTGAAGAAGAGTGGAGAGTAGATCTGGAGGAGTGAAAAATCTAGCATGGCAAGTAAGTATGTAATTGAGCGAATGGTTAGAAGTTCCACAGAGAAAAATAAAGCAGGGTAAGTGGGGTGGGGGACATGGAGCATACAAAACATTGCTACTTTACATAGCATGGTCAAAGAAGACCTCTGTGAGGAGGTGCATTTGATCAGAGGCCTATAGAAATTCAGAGATTGAGCTGTGTGTTGAACAAATAACTTTTCAGACTGAGAAAATAGTTTGTACAAAGGCCCTGAGATAGAAGCATGCACCACATACTCAAGGAATTATAAAGAGTCTAGTATGTTGGAGTAGAGCAAGGGGAGAGTGAGAGAGACGCAGGAGAGAGATAGCTCATGCATGGTGTTTAGGCTTTTATGTGATTTTGATGGGAAACCATTGGAAGGTTTTGAGCAGGAAAATGAATGGTTCAGTGTATACTTTAAATCTAAAGCATATTTGTCTAAGCTGATAATAAATTGAAGAGGAGCAAGGGAGGGCAAAGGAAGTCCATTTGGAAAGCCATGGAAATAATCCAGAGGAGAGATGATGGCAGCTTGAATCAGGTGACAGATGAGGAGGTGTGAGGAACGACTGGATTCTAGATATATTTTGAAAACAAAGAAGACAAGATTTTCTGATGAATTTGATAAAGATTATGAGAGAAATAGAAGAGTTAGGAAAGACTTTGAGGTTTTTGGCATAAGCAGTGTGAAAGATGGGGCTGCCAATTACCAAAATCAAGAAGGCTAAAGGAGGAAGAGGTTTGAGGTACATAAAATACTCAATAAATGATCACTGCTCCACCATCATAATTTTGTGATAATAAACAGAGGAAGTGTGACTCAAATACCTTCTTGCTTCCTTATTGGAAGCTTTTTTCCGGCTTTTAACAATCAGATCATTTAGTTCTATCTCATTTGTCCAGTCTGATAGTTCTTGTTCTTCAAATTTATCATGCTGACCTAGTTGGGAAACCTATTCTATCCCTTCACATTTTAAGTGTACATTTTTTTTTTCTTTACGTGGATGCCTTACTTTTGACCTATAGAGATTTTTCTCAGCTTTCAAAGTCTAACTCAGATACTATTTAATCCACGGACATTTTTCTGATTATATCATTGCTGTTCAGCCAACAAGGCTACAAGAAAGATTTGTAAATTATAGATGTTTGTAATATTCCTTATCCAAAAGCAAAGATTCTTATTTGCTGAGCTAGGACCAGGAATTTTTTTTGGAGGGTCAGACACCAAGTAATTGGCAGAACAAAAAGGAAAAGTATGTCATCCAGAGAGGCTAAACTTATTTATGCAATAAGGAGCAGAGATAGACTGAAGTGGGAGTGGAAATGGTTGAGAGAGTGTACATGAGAGTGGAATTAATTTTTTGGGAGGAGGAGAGAGGATAGAATGGGGTGGAGAGAGAGAGACTGGAACAGTCATCATGCTTGTGAGAGCAATAGAAACAGAGACGATAGGAAAAGGGAATTCTTAAAAAGTATTGCTGATGTTTAAGAATGTGTTTCCATGGTTTTTATTTTCAGCAGAAGATACTGAGTGAAGATTGAATTACTTTCATTTATTTGCAGGATAGCTGTCTCTTTAAATAAAACTCTATAAGTAGATTAACTATGCGGAGTCCTAATTTTAATATTACCAGGTCATCAGGGTGAGTCTCAGTAAGAAGGTGACATTGCAGAAAAAATTTAAATTTAAAGGTGGTGAGAGAGTAGCCACCCAGTGGACATCTTGGGACAGAGCATTCTGGTTGGAGGTAAAGGGCTGTATAAAGACCCTAAGTTGGGAGTATGCCAATGTTTTTGAAAAATATTAAAGAGGACTAGGAGTGGTGTAGTGCCTCAGCATGAGCAAGAATTGAAAAAGTTATAGATGATTTAGAGATGTAATGGGGCCAGATCATATAGGTCCCTGTAGGTCATTGTAAAGATTTTGGCTTTTAATTTGAAGGGGAAGTCATCAAGGTTTTGAGTAGAGGGGTGACATAGTCTGATTCATGTTCTCAGAGCATCACTCAGATGAATTGAGAATAGACTATGAAGTGAGAATAAGGCTAAAACCCGAAAGAACAGTTAAGAGACTATTGTAAAAACCCAGTCATCCAGTTGATGATTGCTCAGACGTTAGTGGTAACAGTGGACTTAATGAAAAGTGGGTGGCTTCTGGAACAAATTTTGAAAGTAAATCTAGCAGGTTCGATGACAAACTAGTTTGGGAGTCCAGAAAAAGGAGGAGAATTGAAGACAACTCCAAGGTTTTTGGTCTTAGTAAATGGAAAGATGTAGATACTGTTAACTGAGTGGGAGGCTGCTAGTGGAATGGATTTTTGCTGTAGATGTTGGAGTTTGAGGGAAGGGAGAACATTTGTGGTCTTTTAGGATCAAAATCCATCTCAGATTTGAGATCCTGTAGTAAATATATGTAGTAGGCAAGTGGACATATGAATCTGGGGTTTAGGAGAGAGGTCTAAATGGAGATGTAAGTAATTTTGGAGTCATTGACATAATTTTAAGTAATTGATATTTAAAACCATGAGACTGGATGAGATTACCAAATGTGTGTGTATGGATGAAAAAGAAAGAAAACAGAACTAAAGCTGAACTCTGAAGCATTCCAACGATAAGAGGTCAGGTCAACAAGGAGGAAGCAACATGCTGTATATTTATGTTCCTTCAAATAATCTGGTGGGACACCAAATACAAGGTTGGTACTCAATACTATATGCTGCTTGTTAAGAATTCAGTACAATAAAAACGAGTTCTCCAACAGTCAGATAGAATAGCCAGAGATATCAAATGACTGCTTTTATCCTATCTGCTTTTTTCTTTTTCTTTCTTTTTTTTGAGACAGGGTCTTACTCTGTTGCCCAGGCTAGAGTGCAGTGGTGCGATCATAGCTCACTGCAGCCTCAAACTCCTGGGCTCATGTGATCCTCCCACCTCAACCTCTTGAGTAGGTAGGACTAAAGGCATGTACCACACCCAGTTAATCTTTAAAATTTTTGGTAGAGCCGGATTCTCATGTTGCCTAGGCTAGTATCAAACTCCTGGCCTCAGGTGATCCTCTCACCCTAGCCTCCCAAAGTGCTGGGATTATTGGCAGGAGCCACTGTGCCCAGCTCTGTCTGCCTTTTATTGTCTTTCTCCTCCCTTTTTGGTTCTACTTTAACAAAGAAAATGTTTATTACAAATGAAAGTGAGGTCAGCACTGGTTCCATATTCCTCTTGAGTAATACTTTCTACATTAAAAATATAATTGTTGGGTGAGCAAAATGGCTCATGCCTGTAATCTCAGCACTTTGGAGTGCAGAGGCAGGTGGATCATGAGGTCAGGAATTTGAGACCAACCTGGCCAATATGGTGAAATCCCATCTCTACTAAAATTACAAAAAATTAGCCCAGGGTGGTGGCGCACGCCTGTAGTCCCAGCTACTCAGGAGGCTGAGGCACAAGAATTGCTTGAACCTGGGAGGCAGAGGTTGCAGTGAGCAGAGATCATGCTGCTGCACTCCAGCCTGGGTGACAGAGCGAGATTCTATCTCCAAAAATATATATATATATGTATATTATATATACACTTATATATTACATATATGTATGTATATAATTATATATATTATATATGTACACATATATTTTGAGATGGAGTCTCAAATACATATATTTTATATTATATATACACACAATTATATATATACACATATATACATATATATACTATATATGTGTACATATTTTATGTGTGTGTATGTGTGTGTGTGTGTGTGTGTGTGTGTGTGTATGAGTACTTACCATGTGCCCAGCATTGGGCTAA
This sequence comes from Rhinopithecus bieti, assembly GCF_001698545.2. Lineage (NCBI taxonomy): Eukaryota > Metazoa > Chordata > Mammalia > Primates > Cercopithecidae > Rhinopithecus > Rhinopithecus bieti. The sequence goes on from NW_016805589.1 coordinate 3,421,014, forward strand.
GCACTTTCTTGCTTAATTCTTTCCTCTACCAAATGAGGTAGGCAATATTAGAACAGTAATGGACTTCAGGAATGTCCAAGAGAAAATGGCCTATCTAATATAATAAACACTTACGAATGTACTAGGATTGTTGTACACCCGTGATTTGTGTCTGGTGGGCAGGCATACATAATCAGGGCAGAAAACTCAAGTGGGAAGGTATAAAAACACTCAAGAGAACAGCAGAAGCAAGCTTCATACTTTGCAGAATTTTATCATGGTGACAGTGGGAGTTGGGCGATTCCTTGGCAATTTTTATGACCTCATGGGGACATGAAGACCTGAGAAACCAATACCTTCAATCGGGAGCCTCCTGCCTTGTCTTCCATTTTGTATAATGTGTCCGTAATTTATGTTTCCATTTCCATAAAGAAAGTTTATGTCCTTTCAGTGTTTTTGTTGGCATTTTTTCATAAACCATACCATCATCTTGTTGGGAAAACCAAGCAATTTCAATCCCCATTCTTCTATGAGGGAATAGAGGCTCAAAGTGCATAAAAATCTTGCTCAAGATCACACAGGTACTAAGTAGGGGAGCCAGGTTTGACTCAGGTCTGCGTGACTCCTCAGTTTAAGCTCTGAACCTCTGCTTATATTTCCCCTCTAAAAATGGACTGTGAACTTGGCATATGCTTGCAGATCCTGTAGAATTCTCCAGTTTCTGTCAGTCTGTTACCAAATGAACAGAAAAATCACATGGAGCCATTTTCTCCTTCGAGTGAATTCACAATGTTCTTGTCTGCTCAATGTACTAGTGATACCTGTTCCATAAAGATGAATGTCACATGGGATCACAGGTAAAGAACCTCTACAGTTATTGTTGGGGAAGCAAGACAGAGGAGGTGCTATGTCTGAGAGCTAAGATTTTATAAGCATTTAAATTTAGAAAACATGTATGTAGGGAGAAATGGGGGTTTCCTACCTATAGGAGAAAGAACATATGTGGAGGCAGGAAGAATATGTAGTGTAGTCAAAAAAAGCAAATGATCCCCTACTTATAGGTTATCCTTAAAGAAGTAGACATCTGGGTAGCATTATTAATCCCTTCATCAAGTGAGGGCATTGATGCAAATGAAAAAAAGCAGAAGAGCAATGGCAAACAGGGCTGAGTTGGATTGTGGTCATATCCCACAGGACCTTGAATGTTAGGCTGAGGGCTGTAGTGTTCCCAGGCGGGAGATGGGACGTCATTAAGGGACTAAGTACCTGAATATGATCAGTATTGTTCTGTAATAACAACATATAGAATGGATCCAGAGAGAAGGTGACCAGTAAGACCAATGGGAAGGCTGTTACAATAGTTCATATGGAGTTATACAGTGTTGGGGTAAAATTTTGCATCGTGGGTAACTGGAAAGTGACTACTGAGGGAAGGAAGCACCTTTATGCCCATAATAAAAATGTCCCAAATTGAACACATTCTAAGAAAATTACATAATATTCTACAACATAGAATATAATGTTATTTAATGTGAAAGTTATAAAATTATAACTTCTTTCCTCTATGCCAGACATAAAGTAGAATCTAGTGCCTTTTCCTCTACTTTAGAATCATGTTGAACACATCACTGGTCCTCAAAGCTGTCACTATGAAATCTTACCCTAAACAGTTCAGTGTCCCTTTAAAATTTAATGCTCATTAAAAATTAGTATCAATGTCTTCATGCTATTTACACTAATTGGAAATCGCCTCCAACATGAATCAATGTTTAGAATGTCCCTTTTATTGCTTGCACAACAAATGGAAAGTAACGTGTTCCCAGGGAAAAATTGTATTTACAAAGTGCTGAAGTTAAGTTTTCTTTATCTAAAGTGTCATAGAAAAATCACAGGCCAGTAAGGGTTATGGACTGAAACAATCTATCGTCTAGTTCTGTTAAATGACAAATTGCTTAAGAACATTGAATGTGTTTTCTCTGAAAAAAAAAAAAAAAAAGGAAAGAAGGAATAAAATAAAATATTTATGAAAAGGAAGAGAAGAAAATGTGAACATGGGCTGTTGCTTTAGAATTCTCTTTCAGTTTTAATATTTCCCATTATCAGCTTATATAGGCTAATTTCAAACAGCTATCTTCCTGTCTATAGTACAGGGATGGTGCGTTTGTAACATAGCAAAGTGTCTTTAGAAATAGACAGGCCTCCTATTACAGGCAGAGACCAAATATGCCTTATTGAAGAGCATTTTTTCAACAGCTCTGATGAGAATGACTGAAAAGATTGATTACTTTGGAAATAGAAGTACGGAAGTTTAGGTCATGGTAAATAAACGTTTTCAAGCTTAAGGATTTGTAGTGAGTATATATATATATATAAATGTCCAACATTTATTGAGGGACCATATATAGAATAAAACTCTAATTTGTTCCATCTTAAAAGGAATTTTTTCTTAAGCAGAATATTTTATTTTGCATTAATGCTGGCAACCACAGTTACGTTTACTTTATTGACAAATGAGACCAAACCGTTGGATATGCACATGTTGTTCCCAAATGCGCTTAATTTAGGGTAATCATTTAATGAATATTCAGCTTTCATTCAAAAGAGACTGAATTCCATAGAGCAGTTACGATAAACTCTCATTTCAAGGCTTTTCTTTATCCCTAAGGCACATATGAATACACTCTAATACACCCTAATAATACAACTCATTCTTCCGAATCTAAACCTCTCGAAACATATCTATACAGATAGTTATAAAATTACCTGAGAAGTCTAAGCCAGAAGCCTTAAAGTCATCTCTGACTCCTTGGCCTTAACATACACTCGGTCACTGAGGCCTGTCTATTTTGATTTCTGTAGCAGACAAACAATAGTGATTTTCTACCCAATAGCTGTTTTTGGCTTTCCTTCTTTCCTCTAAGAAAATTCCAATTTTCTTCAAGTACTTAGTGACCATGCATTTCAGGAGAGACTGGATGAATCTTGATTAGTATAAATCAATCATATTCTTTCCACTCCCCTTGCAAGGGATTGGTCCAGAAATGGGCATGTGATAAAATTCTGGCTAATCAAATGAGGGGACATTTGTTAATAAAAGCATGTGGAATTAAATAGTTTTTTATCTTTGGATCAATGTTGATGAATCTGCATGTGACAACTGTATTAATAGCAGCCACATTGGGACCAGGAGGGAAGTAAGTCCAAGGGAACAAGTTAGACCACAGAGAAAATAATCAGTAAGATAACTGAGCCACTAATTTAACCAGCCTAAGAATTTCTATACTTTGTAACATTTTCTTATTGTTTAAGCAGTTTTAATTGGATCTTCCCTAACTTGCAGTGAAAAGTATCTTAAGAGTTTCTTAACTATCTCCCCTGAGTCTTCTCTTTCTTTTCCCTCATACTGCTTGAGCTCACTTTTCCTCTTTTTGATGTGTGCAATGTCCTCCTGATCTTCCTGCCTCCAAGTCTTCTTCCAACTCCTTCTCCCCACTCCCACCAGAATCATTATTCTAACATGTAGCAATCTATGTATTTTCCCTAAATTCCAAATTTAACATACAGTTTTCTGTGCCAGGGTCCCAGTCTCAAGTCCTATATTCTCCTGCATGCACTGTGTTAACATGTTTGCAAAACTACTCATGGTTTCTCAAATGTACCATGTAGCATACCCATAGCACCTTTATGCCTGTTTTCTTCTCCACGGAAATGGTCTTCCCATCATGGCTATTAGCACTCATTCTTTCCCTATAAGAGTTACTCGTTGCTTCTTTCATGTTACCATTTTACACTGTGCATCTAGTATTGTAATTATCGCAATGCATTATGAATTTATGTGTCTCTCTACTTGTCTATGACCTCTTGGAGAAGAGATGTGTAGTTAATGACTGCATCCTTCATACCTAATATACATCTTGGCCAGATTATTGACATATGATTTTTGAATGACGGTTAAATAGAAGAGATAAAGGAAGAAGAGGATTCATGTATGAAGCCTGCCATCGAGTGAAAAAAGTCTTGAGCACCTGAATGCCCTTTACGGGCTGTTGTCTATGATTGTAGAACAACAACAGAGTGGTAGCAGCAGTATCAGCATTGACATTGTGCTTACTGAGCATTTTATAAGCACAATGCTAAATGTTTTATACAGGATTTTTTTCATTTAAGTTTTATAACACAATGAAGAATATTCTATATATTTTTTTAAATCATCCTCTTACGACAGAAAAATCCCTGATGCTTAATGATTCACTTCAAAGTAAGTGAGTTGCACAGCCAGGATTCAAACTCATGTCTGACTCTGGAACTCTTAACCAAAATGCTCTTTCTGTAAGTATGTTATCCTCTATTTGTTTGAGACACATGTTATTCATACCAAACAGTGGCCGGTGGGGGCGGTGGGGTGGGTATCTGAACCTGAGCCCCTTAGCTCGTGGTATTTCTGTAATCTTGACTGTCTCTATCAAAATCGCCATTAGAGAGAACTGGGATTTCTGAAAGACCAGGTACTATGATGTGGTTTTACATGGCAGCAATTTCTTCTGGCTCTCAACATGAAATTCCCTGTTCAATATTATAGTACACTAGGGTCAGCTAAGCAAATAACCCCATGAAATATATATATATATATATGCCTATCTACCATCCAGGTAACTAATACTATGGGTGCAGGGAACTGTAAGATGGAACAAGAAGAACAGCATGCTGGACTAGCCAACCACAACTCACTATTAAAGCTTTCCTTGAGAATGAGCCCAACAGCTCTGAAAGACTTCCAGAAAGATACACCAGAAAGAATTCAGCCTCCTTAGAGAAGATAACATCACCTCTATACAAGGACTTCTCCAATATCCTCAGGCTTTAAATGGACCCGTCACTTCTACTAGAACCTAACCCCATCCCGAGACAGAGCTTAATGTTCTGGCTACTCCACAATGAGGGCTGAGTCCTTCTCACAGACTCCAGGGACTTCATTCATCAGTTCTGAGTTGCTGCTCACTATCACATGCAGGTACTGTGCAAGTACTGTGTAGAGCTAATGCAGACACTGTCTGTACCCCAAGGAGCTGGCAGTCTAGAATACGCTTGTGCCTTTTTAAAGGTGGGGAAAGTGTCATTTAAAAGTTGTCAGAAGTTCTCACTCATTAGACATGGAAATGTCTATGAAGCTCACTTTGCATTGAGGAAGCCCTCATAACATACTGAGTACTTATATTAACCCAAGACAATTTCATGGTTCTTGCAAAAACCTACAAGATCATCACTGACTTGAATGCAGATCCTTCTGCATTCTGCAGACTGAGACAGTGACTCATCTGTTTACTGAGATAAATTGGGTTTGTGTATAAGAAATGTACACTTAGAAAGTTAAAGGACTGTGTGAGTTTCGTACAGTTATGGATTTCAATCAGTTTGTCCGTGATCGATCACTTGTATTTATTCTGGGAAACGAGGGGGTTAAAAAGATAACTAGAAAACAACAAAAAATATAGTGAGCACTTTATGAGAGAGACTTTTATAATTTCATGGGAATTTAGAGGGATAAATCGCTTCTAACTGATGGAATCACTCATAGAATAACTTATAGGGAAGTTGACATATGGGCAACCTGAGGTTTTTAATCTGTATCTACCTGATGGATACCAGGTAGAGAAAATTACATGAGTAAGGCATGGAAATATGGAAGCACGAATGTTTAGGTAATGTCATCAGAGTTGTAGTTCAGCTTGGATATTCAGAACCTGAAAAGGAGGTGAAAAAGAGAGGTTCTGCCAAGGTGTGTTGGGTCAGTATCATTTCTCATGTCTATAAATCTAGTCCATTCCATAAGTCAGTGGTGGAAGAGAAAACAGCTAAAGTGGCTGGGTCCTCTGGCTTTTATTTAGCATCTGGTTCTTTTCTGGATCAGCATTCCACACAATTTGTTCAGGGTTTATGATTTTATAATATTCTTGCTCTATTGTCACTGTTGATGAATTTCCTCCAAACTCTAGTTATTCAATATCTCTCTAATCTTAAGAAATTCCTCTTTATCCTCACTCTGTAAATATATGTGAGTTCAGAACACCTAGTTTATGACCCAGGCAATGGAAATTTGAATATGCTGGGACTGAGAGGGTCCCGACAAGAGCAGGTAAAAGCCAACATCCTCTCATATGGTTCTCGATCTATGCGGTGCTTTGAAAAAAAATTCTACTTCACTCCTCTCCGCTAGCCATTTTCCACAGCCATTTTTGCTCTATCTAAAGCTTCAGTGGTTCCCCACCTTGAAGTGGGTAATTTGTTGCTTTCAGGACACTCAACAACCCTTTTCCTCTTCCTTACAATACTTCTATTTTCATTAGGGATTTAACTCTTTTTCATTGGGTATTGTGATGAAATGGTAAATCTGTGGGCCTACCACAAACTGAGGAAGCAAAAGAGGTTCCTGGAAGTTTTCTCTGAGGAATTCTTTCTTTTACTACCCTGGTTTGACTAGGAGACAAGACAGGTGACTAGAGTTCAGCCAATCAGTCTCTTCCTTCTAAAATCAACTCTTGAGTTCTTAATGTAAAGACAGACAACAAACAAACAAACAAACAAAAATCCTAGAGATCATTGACTGCAGGAAGCGACCTCCTGTTAGAAGACCACGCCTGTATTCTCTGCTTCCTTCCCATTTCCAAGTGTCAGTCTTCAGTTTCCCATCAGTAGCTTTGTTTGTTTGTTTGTTTCTGTTTTTGATTCCTTAAGCATACTTAAGGCCTTTAAACTTACTCTTCCTTCTAGTTGATACCCTCCCCCTCAAATCTTTGGGAATGTATAAGTTAACTAAAAAGGTTTCTCACTTTCCCAGGCAATTATTTAGGATTATTCTAAGAAGTTAAATTATTGGAAGTATGAGAGAAATTTCAAAGCTGGTAACATAGTGCCATCTAAAATATTAAATTATAGCACTGTAAAACATGGAATATTATATATCCAGTTCTTTAGATGTTATTTTTCCTGATTCAAACTCAATATTCCCTACTATCTGCATAAATTATGCATGCAGAACCTAAATTTTATATTTATTTATCTATTTTACCTAATTAAGGTGTCATTCAAATAAATATAATATGTATCTTCTAGGCTTCCCTGTCCCTATGCCTCAGCTCTGCTATTTGCTGCATGCCAAATATTTTTATCTCCTTCTCCTTTCCCTCTCTTTTCTATACACACGTATTTCCAAATTAAAACTCTTTGTTTTTCTGCAAACCTTTCGTGGCCAGCCACTCAGAGACATTTCCTGAGTTCCCAATGCACTTTATTCCTACAGGACTTCATACAAAATTGGAAGTCCTATTTGCATGTGTATTTTACATCCCCTGCTAGACTATAAGCATTTCATTATGGGTGCAGAGAAGGGGTCTTTGTTTCTCCATCACCAAAATGCCTAACTTTAAAATATTTTTTGGATACTTCTTCTATGCCAGGCATTATTCTTGGTGTTTCAATTACAAAAGGAAATCAAGCAATGCTGGCTACTGTCATAGGCCACATGTGAAATGGGGAGGTTCTGGGGGTAGATCATATCCAATATTTTTACCTTTTAAAAAAATTTAGAACTGACAATCTAGCAGTAGAAAAACACGTGTACACCAAACTAAACAAGAGAAATATTGAGAGAAAATAAATATTAAAGACAGATGAATCTTATATAAAAAAATTCTCTAGAGGAGAAGGGGGTTGAGGTAAGCCTCATGGAGAAAGCATAGTAGTTTGCATATAATAATATTTAGTTTATATTTATAAAGGAAAGGGATATGCATAAATGTATTTAGCAAACTGCCTTTTGTTTAGCTTTGTATTGAAAGAGAGAACAGTGCCTCAGATGATGCAGTCAGAGATCATCTCTCCCCAAGGTTACATTTTGATTTTGAAGTGCACTACATAATTTATTTACTGATTATTTCTGGCACATATTTCTCTGAAATCAACTCTAATGTCTGAGGAATAGACCAAATGAGGAAAGTCATTCTGGGGCTAAAATATACCACGGAAGATTCCTTTGGTGGCAATTAGGATTGACTATTTCTAGCTATAAAGAGGAAAAAAAAAAGAATATGGAAAATAAGGCTATAAGTAAGTCTCAGAACATTGGTCCTGGAGTGAAACCATGAGGACCATCTCTTCAACCCTATTTTCACAAGACCTCTGCAAGCCTTGTATCTGCAGACAGATGGTGATGAAAAAATACACATTCTTTTGAGAGCTCAGCTGTTTACAAGGAATCCAGTGGATCCGAGCAATAGTTGTTTAACTTGAAATGCCCAGTTCATTTTTTTTTTTCTAATCAGAGGTAGGTCTATCCTTATGTTGGTAAGGCTACCATGTTTATTTCCAATTGATCAATAGTGACACCTGCTGGCTCAGGAAGAGACACTTGTCTAATGTGACCATAGGACTGAACTAACTGTGGGAAGTAGTGGATATAGTTATCTCATCAATCCTAAAAACCAAAATGGAACAGCCTTAAGACCAAGCTGATTATTGTGTGGAAATTCTCAAGACGATCACAAAAATGAATCATTATTGGGATGTAGACTTGGTGGTGATGCAGAAATATGATCTAAGACTTGAGTAATCCTTGGAGGGGAGGCAAAGTTATCCTATTCTAGTTGCCTCTCCTAGCCTCACTTCTGGATTAGGACAGCACTTTCCAATCTCTGTTCCTACGTTTAGTCTGATTTCGCTTCAATACATCTTACGAAAGACCTAGAGTAATTTCTTAATCACATTCATGCTCCAAAGCCTGAATGAAATTTATAAGAGGAAAGGGAGATAATTGGTGCACAGTCATGCTGTGACACCCACTCAAATGCAGTGGCAGGACCCAAGAAGCCAAATCAAATGGCTCATCAGCAGATATGCTCTGACAGTTAGAGATGCAGGTGCTGAGGATCTGAACTGACATGCTGCACAGTATAGTGCCTGTGAGGTGGCCTGGCAGGTCTGTGGAGTGGGGCTCTCTCTCAAAACCCTACCCCCATGTTCCCATCTCCCTCAGTCTTTGTTGCTACTTTGAGTGACTTTCAGGCTGCAAAGATGCCCTTGCTTCCTCCAACTTTGCCTCCTTGATCTGTTTTTCCTGAGGAGAAGTGCATGCTCTGAAAGTACTCTTCCCAATGCCCCATTATTTTCCATTTCTTTTGGTTAGTCATCTTGGAAGAAAAATGATATCAAAGTTAAGCTAAGAAGCCAATAATTCACAAGTAAATTTGCATTTTAAATGGGAACACCTTGGCAAAGTATGTACTTAACCCAAAGCAATGCACATCTAATGTTCATTGTGCCAAGGAACAAGAAGGAGACCTTTGGGGCAGGAGCAGGGAGTAGACCTTCTGGATGCACTGAAAATAAGTACATATAAATAAGAACAATAATCACAAGTCATTCTTAATACTTAGTGGGCACTCCGATGTATAAGACATAGTGCTATTCATTTGATTCCTCTCACTGTGTAGGAGCATCACAACAATTCTAATAGGTAGAAATTATTATGCCTAGTTTATAGATGACAGTACAAATGTTCAGAAAATGTAAGTAACTTGTCCAAGGTTATACAGCCAATATTGATGAGTCTGGGATGTCAACCAGGGTCTTTCTGACTTAGAATCTGTATACTTAATTATGCTCTACTACACATTTTTTTTCTAAAGCCTGGCCTGGCTCATCAATGATGTCTAACTGTTTAGACTAAGGGGACACAGGTATGGTCTCCCCAAGTAACAGTCCAAAGGAAACATTTTACAAAACAGTTAGGCAAGCTGTGAAGCACTGTATACCCGCCAGTTATTATTACAAGAGGAAGAATGTGGCACCAAGTTTGAGCTTCTCTTTATAATTCTATAAGACAAGTGAATGAGAGAGAGAGAGGTTTGGCATGACAGGGAGATGAGAAAAGATTATATCAACAAACACAATGACTTCCTTTTGTGGAAGCATGTTCACAGGAACACAAAATAGCCAGGTTGGGTTTGGCTCACTGAAACACAGTGACCTTATTGCTCCACCTGCAATGAATCAACCCAACTTACGGGGTATTTGGAGTCACCAGCATTTTATTAGGTCCTGCATGTATATGACATCACAGTTCTTTTGTAAAACAACAACAAAAAGTTGAGTAGGTGATACATTTGCCTGCTTCAAATATAATTTTAAAATAATATGAAAATATATACACTGAGAACCTCACTCCTGTATTACCTCAATTCTCCCTGTTCCCCTTCAGCTCTCCAGGTAGACATTTCATGAATAACTTCTTGTTTATTTTTTTAATGCTTCTTAATGCAAGTGGTCGGGCACGGTGGCTCAAGCCTGTAATCCCAGCACTTTGGGAGGCCAAGACGGGTGGATCATGAGGTCAGGAGATCGAGACCATCCTGGCTAACACGGTGAAACCCCGTCTCTACTAAAAAATACAAAAACCTAGCCGGGCAAGGTGGCGGGCGCCTGTAATCCCAGCTACTCGGGAGGCTGAGGCAGGAGAATGGCATGAACCTGGGAGGTGGAGTTTGCAGTGAGCTGAGATCCGGCCACTGTGCTCCAGCCTGGGCGACAGAGCCAGACTCCATCTCAAAAAAAA
>NW_016805589.1:3431883-3435087 GCF_001698545.2 Rhinopithecus bieti
AAAAAGAAAAAAAAATGCAAGTGTAAGCAAATATAAATATACATTCTTATTTTCCCACTTCTCTAGCACAAAAGGTAGCATATACAATGATAATGTTCCTCATATTAACTTTTTATATGTAAGCTTAGCCTAGAGATCTCTCCCTATCTAGCTAATCATTGATCTACTGCATAGTATTCCAAATTCCTTTTACTATAATTTTATCTGGGCAACATGCTAAAAGTAAAAGCATACTAGCATACATTGCTGAGTGTTATGAGTGATTATATAAACACGAGAAAATTTCAGAGAGTGAAGAGAGATTGGATGCGATGGGCACCGATAAAACCTCTTGGGGATTGATAAGGCAAGGGAAATCATTCCGCAAAGAAAGAGGTAGCTAAATTATCACACAGCTTCCTTAATCTGCAGGCAGGTGAATTTCTTGCTAGTGTCAGTGCAGAGTCTTTTATATTTTCTCAGTTAGCTTCCTCCAATTTCCATTTAGATTCAAGCCAAGAAACAAACACTGTGTTAATTGGTGCATTTTCCTGTAGAAACTAATTATAGCCCCATGCTGTCAAAACAAGACAAATTGTTAATGATACTTTATCTGACAAAGTACAAATAAAGCTATTTTGCCATAAAGGAGGATGCTGAGATTATGTCACAAGAGCCATTTTAATCACAATTATAAAAATGAAGAGAACTGCTGGAGAGGACCCACCCTGGGTGCCTCATGCACAACTGGCTCTCTGGGGTTGGGGGAGAGGGGAGAATGGGAGAAAGGGTGCATCTGGGCTTCAATGTTCCAGATGAGAGCACTGAAAATGACAGTTCCTATGGCATGTGGTCTGCTCAGGACTCTTTTCTGACTGTTTCTGTGGATGTACATATAGCCTTCATGTAAGCTGTTTTAAAACATTCATTCATTCATTTGTTTAACAAATGTTCACTGAATGTTTATTACATGTCAGGCACTGTTCTCAGTGCTGGGATCACAGCAGAAAAAAACTAAAGCAAAGCAAAACAAAACAAAACAAAACAAAAACAGCAAAACCCTGCCCTTATAGAGCTTATATTCTATTAACAAAATAGGCAATCGATAAATAAGGAAGACATACAGATCAGATGACAACAAGGTTCATAGAGAAACAGAAGTGGAAATGTTGAATAAGGAGAGTGGGGATACTAAATAGGGTGGTTAGAATGGAACTCACTCAGAGGGTGGTGTTGGGCAAAGACCCGATGGAGATAAGGGAAACCCTGTAAGTCTCTGGGAAAGGAGAAATTTTAGCAGAGCCAAAGCTGACATTCATTCAGGAGGGTTCATAAGGCCAAGTGAGCTGCTAAAATATTGAGGTATGCCAGCACTATTTGGTATAGCCCATTCCCTAGGCAGCATACAACTAAAGGATGCACTCCTTAAATAGCAAAGGCCCCCAGAACTCATTCTGATTGACCTGTGCCTGAGTGGTAACTGGTGGTTAAATAGTAGCCTTTGGACCAAAGAACAGCAAGTGCAAAGAACCTGAGGCAGAGCACATGGGTGTTTGAGACCTGGAGGCAGAAAGATGGGTGGCTGGAGCAGAGTGAATGATGGGGGTAGCAGGTAGGGAGACAGATGAGAGTTTGGGGAGTGGCAGATTCTATAAAACCTCATAGGCTGTTGGAAACATAATGGATAAGAAGCCATTGGAGGGCTCTGAACTGAGGTGAGACATGATCTTATTTACATTTACACTTTTAGAAGATCCCCTGGCTGCTATATTGAGAACACACTTAGGAAGTGCAGGTGGAAAAATAGGGTCAGTCTAGTTAAAGAGGCTACGGCCATTATCCAGGTACAATGTGATGGTGGCCAGATTAGTTTCCAAGGGCCGCTATAACAAATTACCACAAACTCGGTAGCTTAAACAACAAACATTTATGCTTTCACAGCTTGGAGGACAGATTCAAAATCAAGGTGTCAGCAGCACTGTGCTGCCTCTGATGGCTTTAGAGAAGAACTCTTCCTTGCCTTTCCAGCTTACCTCGTGGCAGCATCACTCCCATTTCTGCTTTTGCCTTCACATGGCTGTCCTCCCTGTGTCTCTCTGTGTCTCTATATCCAAATCTCCCTCTCCTTTCTCTTATAAAGATGGCAGTCATGGATTTAGGGCCCACCCTAATCCAGTATGACCTCATCCTAACTTGATGACTTCTGCAAAATCTTTACTTCCAAGTAAAGTCACGTTTGCAGGTACCAGGGATTAGAACCTGAGTGTGCCTTTGGGGGGACACAATTCGACCCATCTAGTGACTTAGACAAGGGTAGCAGCAGTGGATATGGAAAGATGTGTTCTATTTCTCAACTCATTTTAAAGACAGAGTTAGTAAGATTCTCTGAAAGGTTGGACGTGGGTTATGAGAGAAAAACAGAAGTTAAGGTTGGCTTTCAGGTTTTTGCTCTGTGTACCTGGAAGGATGAAATAGCTATCAACTAAAATGGGGGAGAGTTGTGGGTGCTGGGGGGTGGTGGTGCTGACGAGCAGGTTTAGGGCAGAGATCAGGGGCTCAGTCCTGAATAAATTAAGTTGTGATGTACATTAGATACCAAAGTAGAGGATGAACAAGCAGTTAGATTCTGTTTTCTAATTTTTATATACCTCTTATAACCTGTCTAAGACGGGGCATGACAGATATCTTGATAAGTGGTGGACAGATTAACAAATGAATGAATGGATGGATGAATGGCTACAAGTAGAGAAAAACACAGTTAAAAGATGTAGTTTTTTAGGATGAAAATGGTACCTATTAAATATAGAAACTAACATTTGTATACCCTTTACAATTTGCAAATTGTTTTTCACATGGCTTATTTTAAATATATTCTTTAAATAAATGATCTATAAATGTTATAACTGTATCTATTCTACAGTGAGAAAACTGAGAATTAGAGAGGTGAAATCACTTAAGCAAGCTTACCCAGAGAGAAAAAGGAAGAACAGGACTTCAACCCCAAGCACTTTTTACCGCACAGAGTTTTCAGGGATGTATATTGTGATTGGGAGATTAGTAGACCCATTACTACGCATATTCAGAAATGTCTTACGTCAGACTAAGCATAAGAAAATTAACTTAGGTTGTGGCAAGTAGTCTTCAGGTTACACTTTTTTTTAACTTCAGTCTCTTTCTTTTTTTTTTTTTTTTTTTTTTTTTTTTTTTTTTTTTTTTTTTTTTTTG
>NW_016805589.1:3436865-3473358 GCF_001698545.2 Rhinopithecus bieti
CCGCCCGCCTCGGCCTCCCAAAGTGCTGGATTACAGGCGTGAGCCACCGCGCCCAGCCAACTGCCAGTCTCTTTCAACTTGATAGGTGACAAAGTTTGGAAGCAGCTTTCTTAATTACATAGACTTTACATATCTGTTGTAAAAATGCTAGACATGATGTGTTTCTACTCTGACAGCCAGTAAAACAGTGCTGATTGGAGCTCTTGTCTATGACAAAAAAAAAAAAAAAAAAAAAAAAAAAAAAAAAGCTCCCGTTTCTTCTTAGCAAGTAGAATCATGGCCTGGAAATCGAGAGATTTGCATTTTTAGCTTCTGCTCTCTCGCCAACCATTTGTGAGACATAGAGTGAGCCACAATTGCTCTGGGTCACAGATTTGGCAAAAGTAAACTGAGAGGTTTAGCCTTGATGGTCTCACGGCAGCACATGTGATGGTTTAGACTAAGCGTGGGCTCCGAAGTCAGACATAATTGTATTCTAATCCCACTCACTCTGCCACATACTAGTTACATTACCTTAGACAATAACCGTCTATCTTCAACTTTCATTTCTTCACCAGTAAAATGAAAATGACATCTATTTTACAGCATTTTTGTATAGATTCAATGAGATAATGTACATAAAAGCACCTAGCGCAGTTCCTGGCAAATTGTAAGAGGTCAGTCTAGTTAACTATTAGTGTCACCAATAGAATATTTTGCATCCTTGCTTTTCAGAAAGTGCATGGTACCTATAACACAGGTGTAAATCAGGTAATGCAGCTGAAAGTATGAAATCAAAGACACGATGCCTACTTTCTCTAATTTACTGACTCACTTGTGATCTGTACTTTTCCGCTTTTGTCTTTGTTTACTGATACTTAAAATGGGCATCCACTTTGTGCTTCCCTTACAAACATGCAGTATGATTAAAACTTTTAATATTATTTGCAAGTCTTGTTTCCCCAATATTGAAAACTCATCTTTTCATTGGAAGGAAATAAATATCAAAAATTAAATGTTAAGCAAGGCAAATGTAGCATCAGAAAATAAGCAAAGCTATTTCCAGCAACAAAACTTTAGTTGTAACTAACATTAGCTTAAGAAAACACAGGTTATTTCCATAGCATACAAATGTAGATGTCTTAGGTGACACTTTAATTTCTCCTGTAATGAATAACACTGTTGCTAAGAGAAGAAAGGAAATTTTCTTAGTTGAGTGGAAATCAGGAAGAGAACATCGAACACATGAGATATAGTTAGGCTGTATCTCATCAGGAATTAGGTAATTCCTGAACTGCCTACTGATGTGTTGAGGATCCAGGGTTAGAGGTTTCCCAGCAGTGGTAACTACAAAGGAATGTGTGTGTTGCTCTCCATTATTTAGACAAATAAAGGACAAGTTGAACATCTTTAATTTGAAAATTCAAAATCCAAAATGCACCAAAATCTCAAACATTTTGAGCACCGACATGATGCCACAAGTGAAAAATTCCACACAATGCAAACTTTGTTTTATGCACAAAACTATAAAAAATATTGTACAAAATTACCTTCAGGCTATGTGTATAAAATGTATATGAAACATACATAAATTATATTTACACATATATATGATGTACATTATACATACAAAGATACAATTTATGTAAAAATGGTATTTATCACTGTGCTTTGTAATAGCAAAACTCCAGTGAAAAATACCATATAGATTTAGATATAAAATATATATAGTTAGTAAATTAGTTGTTATATATAGTGAAATTATTATATATATAGTCATTTAAATTATGTTTTGGAAGACTTCTAATGACATGCAGAAAGTTCCCTGGTAACACATTAAGACAAAGAGCAAAAGACAGACACTTCATATAATTTGATCCCAATTTATATGATAAAATATGTATTATCAGTAGCTATTTTGAGTGGTAATTTCGGGTGAAATTTTGTTTTACACCCAAATTTTTCTGAATTTTATAAATTTTATTTAATAATGATGAATACTATTAAAATAGAAAAGAAAACTCTTGTAAAAGATCAATAGCTAATGCCATCCTTACTCAGGAAGGAGAAGGTGCATGGTGATCAGTCAAGAACCTTTGACCCAGGGGGCTTAAACTCAGCTCCACCCTCAGTAGGTGGAGAAGCTTATATCTGGTCCTTAATCTCCATGGAGCTTCCACTCCTGAAAAATGGTTTCTCCTTCTGGGAAAATGGAAACTACTGTCTTTTTCACTGTGGATTTTTCCCCTTCAAATAATCCAGTGAAAATAATATGAAAGTTATTTGTAACTTGTCAGCTCTATGCATGTGAAGCACTATATTTAGAAGATATTTGTCATTATTTGGGGAATTCCAGCACCCTCTAAATACTCTGCCTGTGTTTAAAGAGTTTCTCACCTTCTGAATCTTCATTTCTCAAAGATAAACACTGGAAATTCACTTTCTAAACATCTCTTACAATAGGACGACAGGCAAGTGACCTAGGCTTGGTCAATCAGATGCTCCTGTGTGAGATTTGGATTGGAAGTTAGTGGCACAAAGAAGCAGGCACAGAGAGAAATTCCTTCTGATGAGGCAGCTATAACAGAGGAGGCCAGCTTCCAGGGACAGCAGAGCGGGAGGGTCTAGGTAGGGCCTGTCAGCAAAACAGGTGACTACGAATGTGCCTGACAATTAGAACAGGGAAGTGTCCACTAGAGTGGTCAAAAGCTTAATGGGGATTTTTTTTTCCTGTTTGTGTAGTCTCCATGCTCATGAATTACCTAACAATCTTAAATAAATGCATTTTTTTTCTATTTAATAAATTAGTTAGAGTGGATTCTGTTGATTAGAGCTGAAAACCTGACTCAGATATAGGCCTTGATCCCAGCAAACCTGAATTTGAGTTCTGCTTCAGCTGCCTGTCAAGAGAGTCACAAATTCTTTCTAGGTCTCAGTTTCTGCGTACAGCATCTTATTTAATGACCACAATAACCCTATGATCTTGGATGTGTCTTCTCCACTCATACTCCACTGAGACAATCCAAATGCTTTATTCTCAATTTAAAGTCACACTTACTAGCCTATCTCTGCCTCCCCTTCCATTTGCAAAAATGTGCAACTTTATGCCATGGGGTTGCAATAAATCAGAATCCTAGAATTTGGGAGCTGAGTAGGATGTAAAAGGTCTTCTAGCTCAACCATTCATCTGATATATGGGAATCAATATTGGGAACTTATATGTTGACAATATATTTTCAAGCAACCCGAACAGCTGAACTTCTCCTTGGCCTGCCACAAACGTGGAGCAAAAAGTGAAATTAACCAGTTGTTTTGTCTACGTGTCACCTAGTTTGAGTGCTCCTTTGATAAATGAACTGATTAGCAGTAGAGAAGCACACCCCAAACACCCATTCCCAAATATAGTAGACATAACAATCTTGTGGGTTATTTTCCTAAGAAAAATTGGGCCGGTACTTTACTTCTGCCCTTGACTGATAAGGTGATACCTAACAGTTTGAACAGAATTGATAAGAGCCAAACTTGGTGATAATACAAACTATATTATCCAAATTGTTCCTAGTTGAGTCTTTAAGCAGTTTCTCCAAAGTGAATTTTTGACTAACTTTCCCAGAGTCTAGAAAGCCTCTACCCCAACTTCTCTTTGTGTATTTGGAATTATATACTTCTCTGAATTGTCCTTTGTGCTGGAAGCATTTCACACTAAGTGTAACACAGAGGCCCTGTCCCTCTGCTTACTTAAGAATTTTTACTGGGCTCTTATTTTCTGGTTGAAGGCTCCCAAGCAGTGACCACATCTTGCTTCCAGATCACCATGTTTTTTTTATTATTTCATGAATGTGGGTTGACACGGATGCCTCTTGGCACCTTGCAAAGATGCTGACAGCAAAGAAAATTCTTTGCAGAAGAAGGCCACAAGCTGAGCTCAGACTCAGAAACCCTCCAATGTTCAGATTCCAGCATCTGAGGATGGCTCTTCCTGTCCATTTTTACCATCTTTGCAGAACTATACCATTTCTTCCAGGCAGAAGTTCTGGGGATGGAATTTTTGAATGAGCTCTTGCTACCCAGTGAACTATTGTGTTCCATCTTATGTGTTCTGCTATCTGTAGAGGTACCTTTGCGTGCTTGCATGCATGCGCTTGTGCACGCACGCGCACGCGCGCGCGCACACACACACACACACTGATTAAACAGTGTTCATCTGCTGGTCCGCAGAAATCCATTGAAATGTAGACAAGTTTGTTTTCAGTGACCTCTCCACTCTCTTTCCTGCATTCCGACTTGACCTATGATCCTAAGTGGCACCCTCACACTGCCCAGGTCTTTAGGGCTCTCATGTGCCCCTCTCACTTTCCAAATCAAGACCTTGTCTCAGTATTGAAAAGTCATGGCACCAAAATATTCAGACTCCTCGTGTGAGCTCCGTACTTCTCGTCACTCTCCCTCACCAGTCACCCATGTCCTGCACACCTGATGTGTTGTCTCTCCTTCTCCGTAACTTCTCTGTTATAGTGACTGATGACTTCAGCATCCATGTGATGACCCATCTGACATTTTGGCTTCTCAGTTCATTAGGTTAAATGATCACTTCTCCACTTCACCTCAGCTACCCATCCACACAGACACTTCTAGATGTTTCTATTACCAGAAACAGTACCACTTCTAAAATCTTTATTTAAAACTTGGAACTCGCTTGTCAGCCATCCAGTCCTTCCATGCATATACTCCTCCACTGAGTTCTGTCTCCCAGTACAACTACTGTTATTTTTATAGTATGTCCTACTATTCCTCTTTACCCAGCCCAAGTCCCATGATGCATCATCAGAATAATCTCCTTTAAAATATCTTCACTTCTGTGCCCCACTCTCCTCATACCCTACTTGCCTAGAAAACCCCAACCACAATCGCACCCAAATAACCTATGAATGTATATTGGCTCCTGTGAGGATAAATTTTACATGAGAAAATTAGGCAACCATGTTAACTGGACTCACTTCATATTTATGATCACAAATCTCAGATAGGCACTCAGTATGGCAAGACCATGATATACATTTCCCTAGTAAGTTAACGTTCCCACTCCTCAAGACAGCTATTTCACACATTCCCTTTCTCTCAACTCTTTACCACACCCTCCTCCCTCTCAAGACTTCCTAGGGGAAAAAGAAGCAATAGGATAGGAACAGTCTCATCTTCCCACTACCAATTCTGTCAGCTTAGACTCTGCATTCCAACCTGTGAAAACGGAAGCAATGTTCATGCTTCTATCGAAGATAACACTTCCCCTTAGGCATTAAATCCCATCCCATCTCACCTTCTCATGTACCTCGCAGCAAATGTCTTCTTACCTGACACAGCTGGAAACTACAGTTGGTTCATAAATTAAAATTGGGTATCATTAAACTATTTCATTTTCTTGTTTTTTTGGGGGGGGACAGGGTCTCACTCTGACACTCAGGTTGGAGTGCAGTGGCATGATCAAAGCTCACTGCAGCCTCGACCTCCTAGGCTCAAGTGATCCTCCCCGCTCAGCCTCCCCAGTTACTGGGACTACAGGCACATGTCACCATGCCTAGCTAATTTTTTCTATTTTTTGAAAATACTGAGTTTTGCCACGTTGCCCAAGCTGGTCTCGAACTTCTGGGCTCAAGTGATCCACCTGTCTCAGCCTCTGAACGTGCTGGGATTACAGCCATGAGGTGCTCCACCCCACCTGGTGTCATTAAAATAGTTTAACTAGCATATATTATACATATTCATTCAATTGCCAATCTTTCGCATGACAAAGACTAGAGTTTTGGTTTGTCTTTTGATACATTGTGTCATCTCTGAATTTTAGTTTTAGTTTCTTTAAAGCAGAGGAAGCTTAAAGATAATCTGAGGGTAGAGTCCTAAATTTTTGTAAATTTAAAAAATCTTTTATAGTTGTCTTGCCCAAAACAATGGAATGGCAATTTATTTTTTATTTGATTTTTAATTTAATTTTTTTTTTTTTTTTTACTTTAAGTTCTGGGATACATGTGTAGAACGTGCAGGTTTGTTACATAGGTATACATGTACCGTGGTGGTTTGCTGCACCTATCAACCCATCATCTAGGTTTTAAGCCCTGAATGCATTAGGTATTTGTTCTAATGCTCTCCCCTCCTTTTCCCCCCATCCCCCGACAGGCCCCGGTGTGTGATGTTCCCCTCCCTGTGTCCATGTATTCTCATTGTTCAGCTCCCACTTATGAGCGAGAACATGTGGTGTTTAGTTTTCTGTTCCTGTGTTAGTTTGCTGAGGATGATGGTTTCCAGTTTTATCCACGTCCCTGCACAGGACATGAGCTCATTCTTTTTTATGGCTGCATAGTATTCCATGGTGTATATGTGCCACATTTTCTTTATCCAGTCTATCATTGATGGGCATTTGGGTTCTTTCCAAGTCTTTGCTATTGTAAATAGTGCTACAATAAACGTATATGTGCATATATCTTTATAGTAGAATGATGTATAGTGGTATGAGCATGGAAGGTCTGGATGGCTGACAAGCAAGTTCCAAGTTTTAAATAAAGATTTTAGAAGTGGTACTGTTTCTGNCTAATGCTCTCCCCTCCTTTTCCCCCCATCCCCCGACAGGCCCCGGTGTGTGATGTTCCCCTCCCTGTGTCCATGTATTCTCATTGTTCAGCTCCCACTTATGAGCGAGAACATGTGGTGTTTAGTTTTCTGTTCCTGTGTTAGTTTGCTGAGGATGATGGTTTCCAGTTTTATCCACGTCCCTGCACAGGACATGAGCTCATTCTTTTTTATGGCTGCATAGTATTCCATGGTGTATATGTGCCACATTTTCTTTATCCAGTCTATCATTGATGGGCATTTGGGTTCTTTCCAAGTCTTTGCTATTGTAAATAGTGCTACAATAAACGTATATGTGCATATATCTTTATAGTAGAATGATGTATAGTGGTATGAGCATGGAAGGTCTGGATGGCTGACAAGCAAGTTCCAAGTTTTAAATAAAGATTTTAGAAGTGGTACTGTTTCTGGTAATAGAAACATCTAGAAGTGTCTGTGTGGATGGGTAGCTGAGGTGAAGTGGAGAAGTGATCATTTAACCTAAAGAACTGAGAAGCCAAAATAGCAGACGAGTCATCACATAACCAGGAACAGGACTGCTGGGTGAGATGGTATTTCTGGTTCTAGATCCTTGAGGAATTGCCACACTGTCTCTACAATGGTTGAACTAATTTACACTTCCACCAACAGTGTAAAGGCATTCCTATTTCTCCTTATCCTTGCCAATATCTGTTGTTTCCTGACTTTTTAATGATCACCTGGAATGGCAATTTTTAAAAGCCATTTCTTAAAAGAACAAGTCTTCCCAAAGCATTCAGCTAAGTTTTCATTAAGAACAACTCTTTTGAACATGATTTCTTCATTTTATGTAATATTTTATTAAATGACACAATTACAATAGACTGTATTAGAATAGATTATTAATCTGCTAGGGCTGCTATAATACAATACCACAGATGGGTGGCTTAAACAACAGAAATTTATTTCTCACTGTTCTGGAGGTGGAAAGTCCAAGATGAAGGGGTTGGTAGGTTTGATTTCTCTTAGTGCCTCTCTCTGGTGGCAGATGGCCATCTTCTCACTGTGGTGTCACATGGTCATTTTTCTCTGTGAGCACCCTCCCTGTCTCTTCCTCTTATAAGAACACTATCCTATTAGATTAAGCCCCACCCTTGTGATCTAATTTTACCTTAATTACCTCCTTAAAAGCCCTGTCTCCAAAGACAGTCACATTGGGGCTTAGGGCTTCAATACATGAATTTGGGGGAGAATATAATTTAGCCTATAACACAGGCACAAGCAGGTTTGGGGGGGCACACAATTGCATCTTTGTCAACAACAGATCTAGCTGGGGAACACAGAGTGCACAGCATTTCAGAGTGTGGAATACCAGCCATGGGAATCATCAATATGCTGTACAAAATAAATGGAGAAGAGCAGTTAATCTTGTCTCAAGTTAGGTGGAAACTGATTAAGAGAATTTCAATTATACCTAGTTCATCTGCATTATCAACTTCTCCCCCTATGAAATGAGTTGCGTCTCTGTGCAAATACGTCTTAAAATAATAATTTTAAAAGATATTTAAAATGAAGACTTTCTGGTCCTAGTGTTTTCTACCTACTACTATATTTTTCTTTTCTCTCCTGCCTTCCTCCTCAAAAGATAAAAAAAAAAGTGTCCATACTTACTGTGTGCACTCCCATCTGCACTTCTTATTCTTTGCCATCCACTCAGACTGAGCATTTTTTCCCTATCACTTCCAACCCCATTGTACATAAATGGTCCCTCCCAAGGTTATTAATTACTTCCATCTTGCCAAATCCAATGGCTGATTTTCCTGTTCTATCTTGAAGTCTCATTAGATATCTATACCCAATTACTGTCCGTTTTAAAAACATTTCACCTCTCGTTCTGTGATATCCTCCCTGGTTTTTCCCCTGCTAACAAACTAGACCTGAAATCTTGGAGCGTGCATGGCTCTCTCTGTAGCCCTCTTTTCATCTTTGCTTACATTCTCTCCTTAAGGGGATTCTCATACCATCTCATGTATTCATAACACACTTATACATTAGTAATGCTCCCATATCTCCTGGATAGACCTCTTTTCTTTTGACCAGACTCACACATCTAGCTGCCTACCCAACATCTCCATCGAGATGTCTAATAGTACCCTCAAAGGTAAAGCGACTGAAAAAGAATTCTTGCTTTCCACTCTCATCACCAACACAGAAAATAATCTTCTATGCAACCTTTCTATCATCAGTGATGGGTTTGCAATCAACCAGCTACTCAGGCTAATCATGTAAAAGTCGCTCATGTTTCCTCTTTTGCTATAGCAAAGAGGGTTCAGGATAGATTCTAATGGATCTCACATAAGTCCGTCAGAATCTATCCTGAACCCTTCTGCAGAAATTATCCTGGAT
This sequence comes from Rhinopithecus bieti, assembly GCF_001698545.2. NCBI lineage: Eukaryota > Metazoa > Chordata > Mammalia > Primates > Cercopithecidae > Rhinopithecus > Rhinopithecus bieti. The sequence goes on from NW_016805589.1 coordinate 3,445,830, forward strand.
CCCACTACTTTTTCCTATCTCTATTGCTACCTCTCTTGTTGAAGTGACCAGCTCCCTCCCTTGGGTCACTTCCATGGGCTCTGAATCATTCCCCTGCCTCCATTCTTGCTGTACACTCCCTGCAGTCCATCCTCTACACAGCAGACAGAGTTTTCTTTCAAAAATGTAAATTATATCATGTCACTCCCCAGCGATAAAATTTTCTAATGTTTCCTGTTATTTTTCAATAAAATCTAAATACTTCCTCTGGACTGCAAGATGATCTGACCCCTGCTGACTTTTTGGTCTCATGTTTCTTTATTCTTCTCATTATCCACTAGCTTTCAGTCAAATTGGCCTTCTCTTTGTCCCTCAAATACAAAAATAACTATTAGTAGATCTCTTCTCAGAGCCTTTGCATATGGTACTCCAACTTCTTGGAGCATTCATTCTCCAGATCTTCGCAGACTTGCCTTCTCTTCACTCAGCTGTCAAGTCAAGAGCCATCTCCCCAGAGGGGCACCTCCAGGCCACCCTAGCTAAAGCGGCCTGCTCAGTTTCTACCTACCACTTCATTTTTATATAGCATATATAAGTACCACATATTATAGTTTTTATTTACTTATTTATGAGTTATATTTCCTGTCTCCCCACTAGAATGTAATGCCCTTGAGTACAAGGCTTCTGCATGCCTTACTCATCATCATATCCACAGTGCCTAGAAGAATGACTTACTGTAGGATATACAGGATAAATATTTCTTTCTTGATTGACTAAACCTAAATGACTACTATCACTAATTATGTTATGCATATATTTCCTAAGAATTGGCAAAATGTGAAGCCAAAGGAATTTAATTTTGGGCATGGACTATAAAGTTGTTGGTGTATTGAATGGAGGAGGAAAGGAAGGGTAGACGCTTTCCAGGCTGGGGCAATCAGACCCTGAGCACATTCCTTTCTTGCTCCTTGTCCTCCCTTTTCCGCTTGTAGGAATTCAGCCCTGGTGAGTTGATGACCTGGAGCTCACATGTACTTCATGATCTCCTAGGATACCTTTGGACTCTGTCTCTCTTTGGGCCTCCTTTCCCGTTGGCTCTCAGGATCAGCTATACAATTTGTGAAGGTCATTACAAAATGCAAATGTGAGGAGTCTTGTTCAAAATGTTTGAGAATTTCAAGATGATGGCAGCAGAGCATAAAGCCAAGGGTGAGTTCCTTCTAAGCCCAGGGCCCTAGATGACTGCATAGGTCTCAGGCTCATGAAGTCAGTCTGTTAGGCCCTTTTCCCAGCCTATAACCCCATTTTCTCCTCCACGCACCTCCCACACACCCCATCCTCCCCTCAGTCCTGACTTCTCTCTCCTGATTCCTATCCCAAATGCAGCATTAATCCAATATGTGAAAGGCAAAACAGTTAGTGGAGAGAATAATGGGCAGAGTGAGCTGGGAGCTTGAAAAATTAGGGAACGAAGGTGGAACACAAAGAAGGCTGTCAGGCAGGAAACTGAAAATGTTGGCTCACAGCATGGCAGGTAACAATCACTCCTGGCTTAAAAGTCTCTGAATTTTTATAGCGTCTTTACCATTCTTCCAATTAGTTTTGCTCATAAAAGGGATTAGATACATAAAGAAAAGTGGTGTTTTGTAGTAGTTAATTAGCTTGACATTTATTGTGGTCATAAATTTTATCTTTTTAAAAATACCGCCAAGGGAGGAAAATCCATCTTTTATTCCAAATGCAATGAGTCCACCTTCCTCAATCTGTGCAATAACCGAGCTGTACAAATTTCCACATTTCTTTGCTTGTCTCTTTCCACTGGGAGAGATTCATCCCAACACTGAGTTCATACATGAGGAATGAAGCACAGTTCATTGCCAGTAGGTCTGGAATTTGGCTCTTTTCAGTGCATTCAGGACTTGAGCAAAGCTTAGATAAAGCTCAAGAAATGAAGCAAAGAAATGGGACAACCAGAGGAAACTGTGGACTTAGCGACCTTTTATGTCAGTGTTTTCCTTCCAATGGTTACCATATATAATTGGCCAAATGTAATTTTCTCCTCTTCCCTTCTGGCATTTCTTCAAATGACACATGTCACCACTGAGAAGTAGTCAGGGTGCTGAATATAATATTTTCAAGTTTTTCAAGTTATCAGTATATCAAATTTTCATTTTCATATGAGAAGACATAGGCTCCTTCATTTCTTTCCTCCCTTCCTTTTCCTTCCTTCCTGCATTCCTGCTTGCCTTCCTGCTTGCCTTCCTTCCACCTCCCTCCCTCTCTCTCACCTTTCCACCTTCCCGCCTTTCCTTCCTTCCCTTCCTTCCCGCCTTTCTTTCCTTCCCTTCCTTCCCTTCTTTCCCTTTCTTCCTTCCTCCATTCCCTCCCTTCCCTCCCTCCCTTCCTTCCCTTTCTTTCCTCCCTCCGTTCCCTCCCTTCATTCCCTCCCTTCGCTCCCTCCCTTCTTTCTTCCCTCCCTCCTCCCTCCCTCGCTTCCTTCCTTCCTCCCTCCCTCCCTCCCTCCCTTCCTTCCTTCCTTCCCTCCTTCTTGCCTTTTCTTCTTACTTTATTTTCAGAACATCAAAGCCACCTCTCTCCTCTTCCTCTAACTTCCAGTGATTTTGTCTTTTGAAACGTAGTCTAGCTCTGACCTATTTTGGTGACTTGGATTACCATGGAGATGTCTGATTTCTTAATTTAAAATATCTTCTGCCCAACTCAAACTACCTATTCACTTTAACTGTGAAAGCTGACACTGAGAAATATTTTTTTTGAGAAGCCAAAAATCTAGAATGCAAATTACCTGAGGTGACATTGAGATGCAGCAACCGCATCCTGGTGCCATCTGTTCTTCAATAAACCTTAGTCCTAAAGTGGAAGAAACTATTTCATCTCATGTACAACAATTACCTGTGGTTCTTGTTCTTCCTGTGGCTGGATAGATCCTGAACCAGACTTTCAAACCGTTGTTGGGTGTGTGAGCTCTTTCTTTAGCCTCTCATGTCGGAGCATCAGTTCTCAGGTCTATAGGTTCCTCAAAAAACATGAGTTGCAGTTCATTGTGAGAATAAGTATGGTGTTTTCTTGGTCAATTTAGACAATTTGCCACTAAACAGAAGGAAGTCTTAGTCATGAATCATAAAATAGCAGTAAGCCATTCAAACTAAATACAGCAGAAGGAGAAAATTTCTTGAAAAGTTAAAGAAGTATGTCATTGAACCCATGAGTAGGAAGTGAGCCTTATGACACATGTATTCAGGCAGACACAAGATCTCCTTTCTCTACATTCCTTTCTCTATTCCTCTTTCTCACTCATATACTTACTTACTGAATAGCAGTGTATACAGTGGGTATGAATGAGTACGGTCTCTGGAATTACACTTCCTGGGTTTGAATCCTAACCATTCTGTGCCTCAATTTTCTCTTCTGTAAAATGGTGCCTAATAATAATATCTACTTCACAGTGTTGCTGTGAAGATTAAATAAGGTAACACATGTAAAATACATGTAAAGTATTTTGCACAACATCACGCACCTATTTAGTTCCCTCAAAACTAAGCTTTCTCTGATTACTTATCCATGCCCATGACTTAAACATGGTGACGTCTGTTCTGACCTTTATAAGTGACTTTAGTTCTAGAGCTCTCCAATAATTGACACTGATATACTGATATACCCCTGTTCCATATTCTTGGTAGATAGCCACTCCTGGTCCAGTCATCTGTGGTTAAAAGGGACAGTGTTGGGACCATATTAGTAGGAGCTAATACTCATTGCATGGCAGCACTGTTCTAAGCACTAATACTTACTAATTCATAACAACCCCTAAATAGTTACTAGCTTTAATCTCATTTGTAAAATGAGCAACCATAAGATAAAGAAATTAAAGTAATGGAGCTGATAACAGCAGAACCAGGATTTGAGCCCAGGACTCATGGTCTTATTAGTCTATCATAGTGTCATTCTTAGTTATGAAGTCAACTCTCAGAAAGGAGGCAAAAGACCTGTTCTATAAAAAAAGGATTGTAGACAGGGAGAAATGATTAGCCTGCTTGCACAAGAGAACCTTGAGGTCATCCATTTTTAAGAAGGCAGAGCCCTCTGTCTGTGTGAACTGATTCTAAATTCTAATATGACCTGAAATCTCAGGATGCATAATTTTTTGACTCTAAGTCTTAAGGGTCTTTGAATGAGATGCTGGAATAACAGAGAAACACAGCATTACTGAATAACATTCATGGAATTTGCATTTTATTAACCTCTGAAATACATTTATCTATAGGCATTTACTTTTATTTTTTTGAAGATGGAGTCTCACTCTGTCACCCAGGCTGGAGTGCAGTGGTGTGAACTCACCTCACTGCAACTTCCTCTCCTGGGTTCAAGTGATTCTTCTGCCTCAGCCTCCCGAGTAGCTGGGACTACAGACATGTGCCACCATGCCCGGCTAATTTTTGTATCTTTAGTAGAGACAGGGTTTTGCCATGTTGGCCAAGTTGGTCTCAAACTCCTAACCTCAGGTGATCCTCCCCGCTCAGCCTACCAAAGTGCTGAGATTACAGGTGTGAGACACTGCACCTGGCCATCTGTAGGCATTAAAAAAATTTTCCTAAGTACATATGCATGTGTTTATAGGAATATATTTATATGAATGAATATATATTATCTTATGCATATAAAATTTTTCAATATAAATGCTTTAAATCATGAGTTCTGTGGGTACATATACTACTCTGAGAACTCTTAAGTCCAAATATCACTTAAGTCAAACTTAATATTTCTATGTTCTTGACTCAAATTCCAGTAAAGGTAAAAAATAAAATGATCTTCTAGTCATAGAGTTATGGTCTGAATTTCAGCTTTAGAATCATCCACTGGCCCTGATAAAATAGAAAAGAGATCTTTGACTTTTATAGAGTGACATATTTCTCTCTTCCTCTCTGACTTTCTAGCCTTCTTTATTTTTCCTCTCTCCAAAAAAAGAAATCTCATTATAATTTCTTTTCCTAACACTTCTCACCCCCACTAGCATCAAACAAATCTACCACTTCTAAAATGCTTCTTTGTTGCAGACACAAATCTCCCAGTGTATTAAGAACCAAATACTAAAAAATTATCAGCAGTTTTTCCAGTTCCCAGTGGATAACTCAAAGCTTTGCAAATGCAGTCCAGCCACCTAAAACATCCCAAGGATTTAATGACTGAAGATAATTCATTTTAGGTGAAGTGCTTTTAAATCCTTCAATTCTGTAAGTAGGATTTCTATGCCCTAAGATGGTTCAGATTAATGTGTTTCAAAAATGTTTTACTGCCACTCATGTCAATGGGTGCATCTGCTGTAGAAGGAGGACATAAGATAAGCAAACCTTCAATGTGCCCTTGAGGATCTTAAAATTCAGAGGGGAAAGTAAGGTCTACACAGAAAGTTCAAGGGAGAAAATATTAAGGGTCAAACTAATTATTCTTATCCTTTAATTGTCACAGCATACATTTGAAAACTGGAATCATTTTTTTTTTTTTAACACAGGATCTTGCTCTGTTGCCCAGGCTGGAGTGTAGTGGTGTGATCATCACTCACTGCAACCTCCAGCTCCTTGGCTCAAGTGATCCTCCTGCCTCGGCCTCCAGAGTAGCTAAGACTACCAGCATATCACAACACCCTAGAATTTTTAATGGCTTAATGAAAATACTGAAAACAGTAGGCTGCGGTGGCTCAGTCCTGTAATCCCAGCACTTTGGGAGGCCAAGGCAGGTGGATCACTTGAGGTCAGAAGTTCGAGACCAGCCTGGCCAACATGGCGAAAACCCATTTTCACTGCAAATACAAAAATTAGCCAGGCATGGTGGTGCATGCCTGTAATCCCAGCTACTCAGGAGGCTGAGGCAGGAGAGTCACTTGATCCCGGGAGGCAGAGGTGGCAGTGAGTCGAGATCATGCCACTACACTCCAGCCTGGGTGACAGAGCAAGACTGTCTCATTAAAAAAATAAAAAAAAAGAAAAAAAAGAAAAGAAAATATTCAAAACAACACTAAAATAAGTTATCAATAATTAGAATAAAATTGTACAGAAAAAAAGTCTACTAGTGTATGAAAACATTTACAGGACTAACACTATTCTTTGGTCAATATTTCAGCTCTTACTTATTGGTTAGAGCTCTTGTCTTCCTTGACCCCATCATTTTCCACATTCAGGGGTAATTCCTGTGCAGAGGACATCTTTCTTTCATGACTTGACTCTGTTCTACCCTCTTATTTTTCACATCAAATGTGTCAAATCCTGTCTCATGTCAAATGAGGCACTTAGTTTAACATTTTATCAATACTGTAATGTCATTTATCCTCAATGGTAAGGAAATATATACATTTTGCATTGGGTGGTACCTTTTTATTATCAATGGATAGAGTGGCCAGCTGTCCCAGTTTTTCCAGAAATGAGGGGTTTCTTGGGATGTAAAACTTACAGTGCTAAAATAGAAAAGTCCCTCACGATAGATAGGAAACCCAGTACTCAAATCGATTCAATTAAGAAAAAATATCCTTAGCTGGTATATCAGGGAAGTCTGGTAGCTTCGGGCATGACTAGATCCAGAGGCTGGAAGGGCATCATCACAGTCTCTTTGTACTCTTGGTTCTGTTCCCTCCCTCCTTACATTCTATGCTAACTTTAATTCCAAACCCCACATAGTGACATATCAGCTGCAGGCTTAAATCCTCCCAGATTCAAATGTAGAAAAAAAGAGACATCTTCTCTCTTGTATTCCCAATAGTTTGAAGAAGCATCTAGATTTTGTTGGCCCAAGCTGGGTCATATGCCCAGTCCTGACCCAATCCACAAGGCTCATGTGCCCATTCCCTAAGCCAAAGAAAAAGAAAGGTTGCTTAGTTTAGGCCTAGGTGCCATGCTGACTTGTGTATCTAGATTGAAGTCAGAACCACTCAAACCACAGGAACTGAGATGAAAGACACAAGAGGTTCTCCAAAGGAAGCCCAAAAGCGAAATGAAATAAAATAAAATAAGTTCTAGGAAGCACAACCCTTCATCCCAGAATCCACAGAGCAAAATTTGGTGGCATCCCTCTGAGATATTTCACATCACCAGTATGTGAAGTAGATCAGTTGAGAGCTGTTGGCTTAAGAGAGGCCTGTAGAGAATGTTGACTGGGAGAGACGTTGACTTAAGGGAGAAGTTGACATGGCTGCACAATAAGGGTGGGTTCATATCAATAATTTGTAAACAGTGATGCTATTAATTTTAGGGTAACTTTTTAAAGATCTTCTATAGTTTTTACTATGAAGCATAGTAAAAAATTTTATTAAAAAATTTAATAAAAGTTTTCTGACTTTTGAATTCTGTTGTTGCTTGTTCTTGTTCCTAGGCAAAGGAATTGTGTGTTTTGAAGCCACAGACATAGAGAAGGCAGAGGCTACTTGGCTATCAGAGGAAGCTTGAATTGGTTAGTTTCAGGTTAGCCCACATATGCATTGGACAGTGTTCAAATTGCCTTATCTGCTTTTCACTGGAGTTACAAGAAAGGAAACTTGGCTCTGTCATAAAGTAGTAAAATTCATTTCATTCTGGTCTTGAAGCTAATGGAGGCCAGAAATGTAGCAACTTTTAATAAGAATAAATTCTTGATTAAAAATTAGAGAAATGATTTCAAATCATACTTTAGCTAACTTCATGGATTCTCTGTGGGATTAATCACTCAGTTTCATTAAAATAAAATAAAACAGGTGTATCTACAAGACTGTACTTGTGGCTGGGCACGGTGGCCCATGCCTGTAATCCCAGCACTCTGGGAGGCCTAGGCAGGTGGATCATGAGATCAGAAGATAGAGGCCATCCTGGCTAACACGGTGAAATCCCGTCTCTAGTAAACACACACACACACACACACACACACAAAATTAGCCGGGCGTGGTGACGGGCACCTGTAGTCCCAGCTACTTGGGAAGCTGAGGCAGGAGAATGGCATGAACCCAGGAGGCGGAGCTTGCAGTGAGCCAAGATGGCACCGCTGCACTCCAGCCTGGGCGACAGAGTGAGACTCCATCTCAAAAAAAAAAAAAAAAAAAAAAAAAAAGAAAAGAAAAGAAAAAAAGAAAAAAGACTGTACTTTATCTAAATCTTAGGCAGGAAATAATAATAAAATAATCTTAAAATGCTTTTGTCCTCCCAGGAATGAAACAGCAGCCAAGCCTCAGTGCTCCCCATGTGACTTATTCATTTTAAGACTTCTTGGGAATAAATAACATTTTGTATTTCTAGCATTCTTCTTGCTTTAACATACCCTGTTCTTATTTGTTTCTCACAACAAGTCTGTAAGGTTGACAGATAATGTATTCTACTTTGTAGATTGAACAAACTGATGTAGAGTAGATAAATAATTTGGCCAAGATTACACAACTACTTTAAGAATTTAAGACCACCCTCTGAGAATTGTGAGTTTTTATTATAACCACCAAATATCATCCCTGGTAAGCTGTGTAATCTGGTAACTGCTTCTCCACAAGTTGACCATGGTATGGAGTAATTCATTAATATATTCATTTATTGAATGCAGCTGTTCTAAGGACTCTGTTGGGTGATGGAGATAGAGAGATAAGTAAGGCATACCTCCTGCCCCCAATAGGCTCTCAGTCTAATGTGATTTCCTTTCTTTACCAGAAAAGGTTAAATATAAACAACTTTTTTACTATGTATCATTTTTCCTTTGTATACTTCTGATTATTATGAATGTAGACTGCAAACAAAATCTTAATTTTAACTATTTACTATGTTCCAATAACTATGCTAGGCAAAATTTTCATTCAGCTTTCAACTCAGACGTGCAGAGCAAATATGGATTATTCAGTTTGTTTATAAGTTATCTGATCTTCCCTCCAAGGCCAAGTACTTTGGTTAAAACAAACAAACAAAAAAAGTCAATTTTGTTCTAATTCCATTTAGAACTTAATTCAATCCGTCTAATAATTTAAACAGTCCCTTAGGTAGTTGTTCAAGTAACGTTTAGGAAACAGGTCAAGTTTTTCTAAATAGTTTCATTTTGAATGTCAGAGGTTGAATATCACTACCCATTCACTTTTTTGTATTTTTTTCTGAAACAAATTCTAACATTTGCCTTCCCCAACCCATACCCCCTTACTATTATTACCCCAAGAAGGCTCTCAGTCCAACCAAGGAGAGAATCTTGGACCCTGAACGGCTGAAAGGAAAACTTAGTAATTTAAAATTGTAGCTCCTGTAAAACATGTCTTATCTCCCAAAATTTCCAAAGAAACTCCAAGAAAGAGGTGATATTCACAGATGAGTTAGTTGAGGTTTTTAACAACATGTTTAAGGCCACGGAACTAATTTATTTTGCCATGTACTTAATGATTTTGTCATACCACCACAACTTCAGATGTGACCACACAGTCATCACAGGAACAGAGATGCTCTGTGAGGCTTCGGCTCTACGCGAAAGGGAAGCTTGCAGTCTACTCTGCAGAGAATGCCTCCTTTATGTTACATGGTGCCTGGTGCATAGTAACTACTCAGTAAATATTTGTTCACCTCAGTGGAGCTGAGAGTTAATTCTTGCAGTGGATAGGGGATGGTTTTGTTTTTATTTTCTCAACGTTTGTTTCTCTGAAATCCCTTACACATCTGGTCCCCGAATCACCAACTGTCTGAGCTAGAAGGCATTTAGAAATCAGCTAGTCTCGGCCGGGCGCGGTGGCTCAAGCCTGTAATCTCAGCACTTTGGGAGGCCGAAACGGGCGGATCACGAGGTCAGGAGATCGAGACCATCCTGGTTAACACGGTGAAATCCTGTCTCTACTAAAAAATACAAAAAACTAGCCCGGCGAGGTGGCAGGCCCCTATAGTCCCAGCTACTCGGGAGGCTGAGGCAGGAGAATGGCGTGAACCCGGGAGGCGGAGCTTGCAGTGAGCTGAGATCCGGCCACTGCACTCCAGCCTGGGCGACAGAGCGAGACTCCGTCTCAAACAACAACAACAACAAAACAAAACAACAACAAAAAAGAAATCAGTTAGTCTCAAACTGGTATCTTAAGCTAGAGAAACCAGAGCACAGGGACACGAAGCTGGGATAGCCAAGCTGGGGTTAGCCCAGGCTGCTGACTCCCAGGCCAGCTCTCTTCCCCTACCCCTCCCATCTGTAGGAAGCCGCCTGCTACTGCTGCAGGTGCTGATCATCACCACCACTGACATCATCATTATCTTCATCATCCCTCCTCAATTTTATTGAGCTGGGCATTCACAGCCTTTCAGGATTATTTTAAGAGCTTTATACATATCAATTTGTTTAAATCGCACAGTCTTACAGGGTGCATATACTTACTATCCCCATTTCACTGGTGAAGAAACGTCTTGCCTTACTCAAGGGCGTGCTGCTGGTGAGTGGCAGAGCTGCAATTTAGATCCAGGCAGTCTGGTTCCAGGACCTGTTATCCTACCCTTTACAAAAACTATTCATATTCTCTGATTTGAGTCTCACTATTATCCTTTCAAGTAAGAAATATTCTTCTCATTTAACGGAGGAGGAAATTAAGTTCAGGGCTATGATGTGTCAAAGGTCACCCAGCTGGCCAGTGGCAAAGCTAGGACTATGCCAGGTCTGTCTGACTTCAAGTCCAGCACTCCTTTTATCATATCATGCTGCCAGGAACTGCCCAGGCCCCATCCCATCCTTCCTGCTCTCCCCTCTCCACCATAGACATCTCATATATGCTTACTGTGACATATTTCCCTTCATACTGTCCTTCTATTCAAAACATCTCAACTATGGTCTTATTCTGGCCCCACATCCACCTAGTCTGTAGTTAGAAATCAACCTGAAAAACCAATTCATGGGTAGATGTTAAGTGTTAACCTGCTCAGAAAAAAAAATAGACCTTTTTTTTTTTTTTTTTTTTTTTTTTGAGACGGAATCTCGCTGTGTTGCCAGGCTGGAGTGCAGTGGTGCAATCTCAGCTCACTGTAACCTCTGCCTCCTGGGTTCAAGCGATTCTCCTGCCTCAGCCTCCCAAGTAATTGGGACTACAGGTGTGCACCATCATGTCCAGCTAATTTTTTTGTATTTTTAGTAGAGACGGGGTTTCACCATGTTGGGCAGGATGGTCTCGATCTCCTGACCTTGTGATCCACCTGCCTCAGCCTCCCAAAGTGCAAAACAAAATTTAACATGGGGTACAAGCTTAAGAAATAACTGTTTAGAAGTAGGACCTCAAGCAACTGCCAGTCCAGCAGATGTCCCAGTTCTTCCAATGCCTCTGTCAATGGTACCATATACCTGGTTGACCATAGAGGAAAACTGTTCTCTCCCTTCCCTAGGAAAGTGCTTGGCTTCGGGAAGCAACTCAAAGCCTGATCTCAGTCTATCCCTTCTTAAATCACCCATTCTCGTTTATTCTGAGAGGGAAGTGGCAGACAGACCCGGAGCTCACGCACCATGAGAGGGAAGAGATTTTTTCATTCTCTTCCCTGTTTTATAGCTATACTTCCTAGGGGAGAGCAGAACTGCTGAGCTGGCTGGAGGCAGCATGTTAGGCTGGAGGACAATAAAGCCACTTAAGGGCCAATTACTCCTTAAAATGAAGAGACTATCTGACCTCAAGGAGAGAAGTCTGAGAACCCAACATCCTAAATCTCCATATAAACTACAGTCATGGTGAAACCAACTAAGAGGAAGAAAAGTATAAAAAATAATCATTCATCTCATCACTAATATTACTGTGTACATACACCTTGAATTTACAAAGTTATATACTGTTACCTTGGTCATCATCTAGCAAGTATTTAACTAGGTCCTTTTTTTGGGAAAAGATACTGTATTTTTTTTTTTTTTTTTTTTTTTTTTTTGGAGGGGAGATCTCATATAGTGCCTGACAAATAGAAGAAATATTCAGGAAATATTGGTTGCTATTGAATCAATGATTCAATATTGTTACCTTATTATACAGATTCTAAACTAGCCAAGTTAAACTTCTATTTTCATTTTCATTTTGTTAATTTGCAAATATTTGCCAAGTGCCTACTGTGTGCCAGGCGCTAGGATATGCATTTAAGAGCACACACAGTTGCTGTGATCTTTGAGATAATACAATCTAAGGAGAAGACTGCCAAAAAATAGTTATGAATGAGGTGAGTTATATAAAGGGGAAACCATGATGTTACGGGAGGGTAGGTTGGGCAGATTCAACTTGTTTGGGGCATTCATGATATCCATCTTCCCTGCGCAAGGGAGGCTTAATTTCCGAGGTATGTGGGGTTTAATGAGTCAGAGAGGAAGGATAAGTAGCATCCAGGAATATGCAAAGTTAAATGCCAGAGAAGGAATGCTGCTTTAGAAGAAAAGAACAAAAGAAAGCAAGTGTGACAGAAGTAAAAAGGAGATCAGGGATATGATCTTGGATGACTTCTAGGCCATGAGTAGGACATCAGGCTTTTCATAAGGGGATTTTAAAAGACTGATATGGTTTGGCTCTGTGTCCCCACCCAAATCTCATTTTGAATTGAACTCCCATAATTCTCACTTGTTGTGGGAAGGGCCTGGTAGGAGATAATTTGAATCATGAGGGAAGTTTCCCCCATACTGTTCTCGTGGTAGTGAATGAGTCTCATGAGATCTGATGGTTTTATCAGGGGTTTCCGCTTTCGCATCTTCCTCATTTTTCTCTTGCCACTCCCATGTAAGAAGTGCCGTTTGCCTCCTGCCATGATTCTGAGCCATGTGGAACCGTAAGTCCAATTAAACCTCTTTTTTTCTTTCCAGACTCTGGTATGTCTTTATGAACAGCGTGAAAACGGACCAATACAAAGACTTTCTGGCTGCCCCGGTGGAGGGCAGATGACCAAGGGTCGATGGTAGGAGGCTGCTATACCACACAGAAGCAAAAGTGCGACAAGTGACTTTATTCATCAGCAAATAGAATTTCTCAGATGAACAGCATATAAATTCAGACAGCTACCAAGTCGTTTTCGTAGCATATCTCCAGAAATCTTTAGAATTTGAAAAGGGAAATAATAAAAACCTAGTAAATAGACAGCAAGATCAGATGCTGATGGGTGGGTGGGAAGAATTAAATGATTAGTCAGAGCATGAATGCCCAGTGCCTTCTAAGTGACCATGAATATTCAGGTAAATGTGTCTGGCTGGAAGATTACTGAAACAGCAGGCACCCAGTGGACAAAATGTACTCAAGTAAATCTCTAATTAACAGACAACGTGGTATTGACTGATGCCCTGTTAGGTTCTAAGCCTGGGTGTACAGATGGGAGCCAACATCCAGGCAAAAGATTAAATATTCAGTAACCATCTGGATAGGCCTTGCCATCACACCAGACGTCTGGATTGTTAGAAACATCTGGAATACTGACCTGATCTGCTTTTTGTATGTAAGTCTGCAGTGTTGCAAGTCCAGCCACAGGGACTGGGAGGGGTTTCAATTATCCACCTGCTCTGGTAGGAGCCCAGAGAAATCCATGTTCAGGTAATTTGGATAGATTTCAATGCCAACACTTCCATTACCAAGAATCTAGTTTTTCCTTTTTTATGCAAAAGACTTGACCTTAGAGTGTTATGCTAAAATACCAATGCCTTTTTACATTAGTTGTCTCTTTAAACCACATGTAAATTTCTGTCTCCTTAAACATGGTCAGCAACCCATTATCTCACCATGTAAATTTTAGTGACTTCTGAAATTATCCTTCTTTGGACTGAGGCATCTAAGACAGGAACACTTGCCTTTCCTGAAGTCAGGGGCTTTCACGGTTCCTGGCAGAGTTGGCTTTGCTTGTTGCTTCCTCTTAGATGCCAGGAACAAGTACTTCCCTGACTGGTCTCCCTCAGCTTTAAAATAGGATTAGAACTAGAATTTTAAGGGTGATCACTAAGGCCTGATCAATAATCTTCTTAGAGACACTGAAAGCCAACTTGGAGGAAAGCTATGAAGATGACAGAAAATTCAGGAGCCTCAGAGTCTCCACAGTTGAGACTGCCTCTGCCTGTGCACTGAGTACATCTACAAGGCAGTGCAGTTCTATTTTTTGAAGTGAGTGGAGAAAGCAAATCAGAATAACTAACAAAAGGAACACATTTCCTCTGTTTTAAGACTTCTTTTCCAGTTAATCAAGTCACTCTTCAGTCTGTTAAATACCAGACTCTGTTGTAACTTAAAGGACGACATCCTCATCAAAATATTTGGGGATGTCACTCTGTATTGTATTGGCTTTAGATTTATGAGACATGAGTTCAAATCCTGGTTCTGCTACTTCCTAACTGTTAGATGTTTTTAAGCCTAAAGTTCCTCATCTGCAAAGTGGAATTGGTAGAAGACATATCGTACAGGACTTTTCTGAGGATTAAATGTGATAATTAACGCAATGACTAACATACTACTTAGCACTCAAGGAAAATTAACTGGTGAGTTTTAAATAAAAAGAAACCTATCTTGAATTTTTTTGAAAATAAAATATCACCTCTAACATATTATTTGTATGAATTTTTCTGATATTCACATATGAAAGTGTACTTAGGGTCATAGATCCCTCTATAATATGATAACATTGTTCTTGAGTTTTTTGTGTTTTTTGGATTTGAGTTCCTCTGGTAGTGATCTAGAATATTGATATTTTCTATGACTTTTCAGAAGGCTCTCTAGTGAGATAATCAAATATTTGTTCAAAAACTTGATAAAGTTAATTTAATAATATTTAAAAAGCTAGTCACATAAATGTAATCTATCACAATATTTTTTCTGATTACAGAAGTCATATACAATCATCATAAAGAATTAGGAAAAATATAGAAGGCATACATAATATAATAGTACATAATTACTTCACCATGAGAGAAACATTAATAACAGATCTATGAAGGAACTTCAAAAGGTCATGGAAAATGGGATTAAAATATGAAAATAAAAAATACAACTTTATTTCTCAACATATACTTTATCAAGTTTAAGACACTTTTGTAAGCAATAATGCCAGCCATTTAGCTCATCCCTAAGGAACCGAGGGTCCTAGAAACTTAACTATGTCCTTACAGTTTTTGCTACATTATTAACTGAAATAAATGAGTGCCCTTTATACTTTTTTTTTTTTTTTTTTTTTTTTTTTTTTTTTTAACAGAGTCTTGCTCTGTCACCCAGGCTGGAATGCAGTGGCACGATCTCTGCTCACTGCAGCCTCTGCCTCTCAGGTTCTGGTGATTATCCTGCCTCAGCCTCCTGAGTAGTTGGGATTACAGACACACACCACCATGCCCAGCTAATTTTTGTATTTTTGGTAGAGATGGGTTTCACTATGTTGGCCAGGTGTCGAACTCCTGACCTCAAGTGATCCACCTTCCTCAGCCTCTCAAAGTGCTGGGATTATAGGCATGAGCCACTGTGCCTGGACCCTTCATAGAGTTTTTAAGATTAAAAACAAAAAAGTCAGAAGAAGCCAAGTCAGAACTATAGGTTTTGTGCCTAATGATTTCCCATCAAAACTTTCACAAAATTGCCTTTGTTTGATGAGAAAAATGAGCAGGAGGATTGTTGTGATGGAGAAGGCCTCTCTTGTGAAGCTTCCCTGGGTGTTTTTCTGCTAAAGCTTTGGCTAACATTCTCAAAATACTCTAATAACAAGTAGACATCAATCTTTGGTCCTTCAGAGAGTCAATAAGCAAAATGCCTTGAGCACCCCAAAAAACTGTTGCCATGACATTTGCTCTTGATCTATTAATTTTTGCTTTGACTGAATCACTTTTACCCCTCAGTAGCCATTGCTTTGTCTTCAGGATCATACTGGTAAAGCTATGTTTCATTTCCTGCTACAATTCTTTGAAAAAAAATCCTTCTGGATCTTGATCCCACTTGCTTAAAATTTTTATTGAAAGCTCTGCTTTTATCTGTAGCTGATATGGGCACAGAGATTTTTGGCACCCATCAAGTGGAAAGTTTGCTTGACTTTAATGTTTCAGTCAGAATTGTGTAAGCTGAACCAAATAAAATGTGTATGGCATTGTCTATTGTTTCTGCTGTTAATCACCAGTCATCTTAAATTAGGGCATGAACAAGATTAATTTTCCCTCACAAATTGATGTGGATGGTCTGCCTCTGTGAGCTTCAACTTCAACATCATCTCATTCCTTCTTAAGACAAATTATCCATTTGTAAGACGCTGATTCCTTTGGGGGCAATATCCCCATAAACTTTTCATAAAGCATTGATGATTTCACCATTCTTCTGCCCAAGGCTCACCATAAACTTGACGTTTGTTCTTGCTTCAGTTTTAGCAGAATTCATGTTTCTCCAATAAAAGCTAATTTAAAACTGATGTCTTATCCTTCTTAGTGCCTCAAACTAGATCCTGTTCAGATATGTTATGAGAAGTTAGCATGAGTTAATTTTGGTGCAAAAACTTTTTGAAATCCATGCATAATTTTTCTACATAATGCACATTTTATGTAAAGTTTCTGAAGTCTCCTTCTATTCCCTTGCTGTCTTTTTTCTTTCTGTGTGTGTGCACGTGTACCCATGTGATTATTAATATTTAACACAATTGGTATCACCATATATTGTGTTGCATCCCAATTTATAAAATTAAGAATATTTCCCAGTATCCTTGAGTATTTTAAGTAAACTTGAATGTTCAAGACTGCCTAAGATTTTATCCTATTGGTGGGCCTTAACGTGTTTAAGCATGGGAACTTATTTGTGATTAGAAATTGGGTAGAACTTTGGGATTTCCAATGGCCTAAGCCAAGGACTTCCACTTTCTTATTCAAGAAGAAAAAAATTGAGGATTTGTCAGAAGGCTGTTGTCTAAGTGAGAATAAATTTGGATCAGAGAGGTTCCTACAAGAGTTTAAACATGAGTAATTTAATTGGCTCTGTTATCAACTTATTTCTCCTGAGATGATGAAATTAGTGGCTATCTTCTTTTATCCTGAATTTTAAAAAAGTTGCAAACTTTGTAGCTTGTCTTTTCAAAGGGAAAATTGTGACAATTGGAATCTCTTCCTGCTTTCCTCTATTGGAAGTCTAAGGCAAACTGAAGGTGCAAGAGATTTAGAAGGTCTAATGAAGAACAACTTTTCACATTCCAGAAGTTTGGAAAGATGAAGTCTTTCTTTCTCTAGTTGATGCTAAATGTGGAGCTAGAAGGAGAAGATTCATGGGAGGGAACTTGAATTCATACCATGAATAAATTAAGCTTGATTCTTTTATCTGTAGACATATAAAAAATCTTAAGAAATCAAAAGAAAACATTGATGTGGCTACTTTACAAAAATAGTAATGATTGCTAAAACCTGCAGGTCCTAGAAATAGAAATTTCACAAAGCCCTTCCATTCCTCCTCCTGTCCAATTCCTTTGCTGTAACTCTAGATCAGACCTGTCCCTCTAGGCTTACCTCCAAGCCTCTCCCTTTTGCCCAGTGTGTCCTGGAATAGCTGAGCACAACAAGGTAGGAGGGGGAACAGAGCAGAATGTATGCAGGACTTGCATATTCACTTTCCAGCACATCTGTGGAGGTTCTGAAGTTTGAAGTAGCAAAAATACCACTTATGTGCCATTATTACAGATTTCAAGAACCCAGCTTTCTTTCTTTCTTTTGTTGTTTCCTTTCAATATGTGAACTTAATGGCTTCTAGTGAATCTCCAAAGGGAAGTTGGATTGGATGTTCCCAAATATCATTACATTTCTCCAGAGTCTTGTGGATTCTGGAACATAGAAGCAAATGAGTTAAGTGAAAGGTAAAATCCCTTCCCTCCAAATCTCTCCTCTCAATAGTCCATTTGTTTAATATTTTATTTATTAGGTCTTATGTGGTAGATTAAGTTATTGGCCCTAAACATTCACTTCCTTAATCCATACCCATTGAATCCAGCATCCATTTGTCATTTACTCGTTTTGACCAATGGAGTGTGGATAGAAGTGATGGTGTTGTACTGGCTTTGAGCCTAGGCTTTAAAAGGCATCATATATTTCTGCTTGCCCTCTTATGCACCTGTCTTTTACCATGAAAGGAATGTGCTAGCCTGCTAATCTAAGAAGGATGAGAGACATGCAGCAAAGTACACCTGCAGTTTGAAGCCAGGCTCACCTAATTATATCCAGAAGGCTTTCAGATGCATTGTGAAATAAGTGTTATATATCACTAGAATTTTGTGACTGTTTCTTACACAAAAATCACTGACTGATACATTTATTTATGCATTCATTCTTCTTTCAACACCCACTGATAGAGTATTCATGATCTGTGAGGCAATGTGCAATGTAGGTACTAGGAAAACAACAACATGAAATATTGTCCTTGCCCTTACAGAGCATATTTTACAGCAAGGAAGTGTCTTAGTCAGTTTGGGATGCTGGAAAAAAATATATACCACAGACTGGTACTGGGTAGCTTAAACAATAAACATTCTGGAGAATAAGAAGCCCAAGATCAAGTCAGCAACAGATCTGGTGTCTGGTGAGGGCCCACTTCCTGGTTTGCATCTGGCTATGTTCTTCTTGTATTCTCACTTGCTAGAGGGCAGAGAGAGGAGCAAGCTCTCTCATGTCACTTCTTATAAAAGTACACTTTTATCACATTAATGAAACCCCACTCGCATAACCCTAATTACCTTCCAAAGGCCCCAGCTCCACATATCATCACACTGGGGATTAGGCTTCAACATACAAATTTTGCAGAGGCACATTCAGTCCGTAGCCAGGAGATAAGTAAACTGGTTATCCTCAGTGTTATGAGAGTGGAAAGTACAGGGTATCATGGGAAAACAAAGGAAAGGTATCTAGCCTCAAGAAAGAAAAGTGACATCCTCTTGTCTAGCTCATAGTAGGCCCTATTTGTGAAATAAATTTTGAATAAAAATAATGACTTCCCTAACACTGGAGGAATAAGTAGTAAGGTTTATAGAAATAGAATAATAGGGAAGGGAGAGGAATTTCGGAGAAGTGCTCTAGTCACAGGAAACACAGGGGCAAAGGCCATGATACCAGGAGTAATCAAATATGTATTCAGCTGTCGGGCACCAGTTTGAGACTGTTGCACTGACACCTATAATACTTGCTATGGTTGGAAAATATCCCCCAAAGTCCATGTATTTGAAAGTTAATCCTCAATGCAATAGTACTGAGAGGTGAGATCTTTAAGAGGTGAGTAGATCGTGAAGACTCTGCCCTCATGAATGAATTAACGCTCTTATTGTGGGGCTGGGTCTGTTTTACAGGAGTGGGTTCCTTATTAAAGGGTGAGTTTGGCTCCCTTCTCACTCTCTCTCATTCATGTGATGGCTTCTGCTATGTCATGATGTAACAAGAAGGTCCTCACCAGATACTGGCACCTTGATATTGGACTTCCAAGTCTCCAGAACTGTGGGACATACATTTCTGTTCTTTATAAATTACCTTGTCTGTGGAGTTCTGTTTTATCACCAAAATTGGACTGAGACAATACTCAAAGTACAGTGTGCAAAATAATCATCTGAAATACATCTTTAAAATATATGTTCCTAGTTCTTGTACCCAGAGATCATGACTCATTAGGTATGATGGATAGCTTGAGAATCTGAATCCCAGCAAGTTCTCTAGGTATATCTGAGAGAGCAAAAACCACACAAGTAGAGTAACTGACCAATAAATACAGAATGTTCTCCATGTCCTCAAGTTTGTAAAAAGCAAAATACAATACTTAATCCCCAGTTGTCTGATTATTTTGGGTTAGTTTTTTTGTGTTCTTTTGGGGGGGCAGTGAAAAGCAATTTTAAGAAAAGAATACTATGACTTCGATTTTAAGTAAAATTTCTAAGAAATGTTTTTCTGGGACTTTCATGTTTCCTAAAGGGGCAACATTGCCCTTTATACCCTAAGGTCTAGCCACACTGGATACTTCCTAATGTGTCTGTCATGCCAAATGTTTTTCCCTCAAATTGTCTTTTCTCCTTTATCCTCTTGGTGAAACCCTGTTCATTCCTGCAAAACTGGGTTCAAATGTTGCCTTGGTATACCTTTCATGATGCCCTGCAGGATTAATGACTCATTCATTCATTAATTGTACCATTCATCAACTCGACTAATGTGTTGAGAACTTACCATGTGCCGGATGCTTGGACTAGCTTGAGAAACAAGACTTGATTCCTGCCATCAAGCTTGATTTACTATTTCTCAGATCCGTTTGTTCATAGCTAATAGTTGGTATTAAATTGACCCAACACTTGGTTTGCTCCAGGCTCTGTGCTAAGCACTCTACTGACATTGCAGCCAAAAAATATCATCTTTTGCCAGTCCCATTTTAAGGATGAGTGACCTGAGGCACAGAGAAGCTAAACAAGTTGTCCAAGATTTCAATAGCAATTTCTTACAGAAAATGGAGGTGAGGTATAGAAGCAGCTGGATTGGTTACAGGTGGGTATTTGCCTTACTTAAACCAGGTTTGAACAGTTGGCTGTCTGAAATTGGCTAAGATTTAGCTACTCGTTACAAGAGTAGGTTATAGTGTATTTCCACGTGAAGTTAGGTTACATTCATTAAGTATGAAGAAAACTCTAGGCCAAACTTAAAATATTTAGGCACTGTTAGGTCAAACTTAACAATTTTCTCCTTTTGGTCAAATTCTCAATTTTTTGAAAGATTGACAAAAACTTTAGACATCAACATCACTATTATTATCATAAATGGGCTTCTTTCATCTCAGTTTGGAGTTCACAAATATTTCATGTTAGTTTCCATCAGTTTTGGAATCTATCTGCTTTTTTAAAGCTTCAGTTTGAATATGTGGCACTTAGAATGAGTGATTCTGATACGGTTTGGCTGTGTCCGCACCCAAATCTCATCTTGAATTTAACTCCCACAATTCCCACCTGTTGTGGGAGGAACTTGGTAGGAGGTGACTGAACTGTGGGAGTAGGTCTTTCTTGAGCTATTCTCATGATAGTGAATGAGTCTCATGAGATCTGATGGTTTAAAAAATGGGAGTTTCCCTGTGCAAGCTCTCTTTTTGCCTGCTGTCATCCACATAAGATGTGACTTGCTCCTCCTTGCCTTCTGCCATGATTGTGAGGCCTCCCCAGCCATGTGGAACTGTAAGTCCATTAAACCTCTTTCTTTTGTAAATTTCCCAGTCTCAGGTATGTCTTTATAAGCAGCATGAAAATGAACTAACACAGATTCCATGTCAGTTTTTTTTCGTTTTTTGGGTTGTAGTGAAGGAGCTCAATCCCAAACAATGGCCTCTCATAATTTTGTTTAATAATCCCTTCTTTTGGTCAGATATGTGACCAAAATATGTGAGAGTATTACAAAAATCTAGAGCTTCAGTTATCATAATTTTGGGATTCCAGTCTCAACATGTCATTCATAGGTTACGGTGTCCACATAATCATACATTTAAGTTTGGGTTATTCCAGTCAAAGAGATCATTTGGTTTTCTACAGATGGCTGCATACAAACATTTAAAACTTTTGAGAGAATACAGCATACCAGGGAGACTACTATTGTGATTATTAGGAGAATAACAACAATAGTTTGAATACCTACCCAAGTAGGTAGGTATTCAACCCTACCCAGGGTCTCTGTGAATCAAACCAACCAAAATAAAATTAATCAAAGAATGAGCTTAATGAAGAGTCTACCCATTTTAACCAGAGAGCCTGTTGGTTAACCCTCTGCAACTGAGTCTCTATAATATCTGATATATTCAACCATATGCAGTAAGTGTCAGCAACTGCACATATTCCTCCCTGTTCAGCCAATTCTATTATAATTCAACTTCAGCAAAAGAATTTTAACAAGTCTGTTGTACAACCATAGTCTTTGTAGTAGAACTTGCTATAGAGCCTCTTAGGAGGGATAAATTTCTAATTATTGCCTTATTTGTAGTTACTCCAAGCAATGGAAAAAGGGACCTAACAAATTGTACCCATCCAGAAGAGTGAAGGCTTTCTAGAAATGTTCTTTTTAACCTATGATGTAATTTAAGAGGTGTGGGTCAACTTTCTGTTTCTGATTAATTATGGTGTCTGACTGATTATGGAGTAACAAAGTTACTATTAAAATTTCCCCCCTACATTGACCCTTCATCTTCCATTCATCAAGGCCTAAGATAACCCATGTATAAGATTGGCTGCAAAATCTTCCATAAGAGAGTACAACCTGTGTGTGGACACAAGGCCCCTTTTCAAGTTCTGTTGTTCATAGAGGCATAAGCAAGTAAAAGATTAAGAGAACTAAGAGTTTCATGATGGCAGAGGAGTCTTGATCTGTGATCTTGGGAAAGCTGTGTATGTCTAGGATGCCATCTGCTTTTGAAGAGAAGCTTCCCTATTTAGCTTTACCTTAAGGTCTTGAAGGAGTGTACAGTTCCAAGAGTCTAAAGGGTCCTTCTGTTTTGTAAGATTATGAACCCAAGTTTTGAAGTTCCAAAGTCTCGTTGCCATATGGGTGGCAAGGGCAATCTTTCTCTGATGCCATTTCCCGAAGATCCAGTATCCAGGTTCTAGATTATGAAGGGTTCAATTGTCCTTAGTAGGTGGGGCATAAAAGGATTCCTTCACCTGGTGAAAATATACTTTGGCATAATGCATTAAAACCTTGCAACATCTAGTCATATCAGAGTATAGGATGGTGGAAGATACATGAGGTTCTACTATTAAGAGTATAGTCCTTCCAGTGACTATTTAATAAGGGGTTAATTTATGCTTTCCACTGGAAGTGAATCTGGTTGTCATCCATCTGCAGTATCTTTGACCAAGGCAATACAGTTAATTCAGTTAGATTTGCTTAATGCCATAGTATCTGTAATAGCTCATTTAACTATTTTACAATTTTTCCAGTGAAACAAGTACTGTGATCACTGAAGAATGTCCCATTAGGAATGTCGCATTAGGGAAATGTCCCATTAGGGAAATACATTTTCCTCTAAATTTTTAGCTACTGTTGTAGCATTAGCTTTCCTACATGGGAAAGCTTTTGTGAAGCCAGAAAATATGCATTAAAAATGGCAATTGAATGATATCCCACCATAAATGTTCAAACTGCCCATTCAGTAGTGGAAATGTACCTGAAGTTTTGATTGTCTTCCCTGGATTATGGGTTTGAGAAAACAAACACGGTCGTAAACCATTTTGGAAACTTAAAATAGTCACCACACCAACATTTTATTTTTCAAAATTTGGATTATTTTCTCTCTTCTGTGATGTGTCATGGAACGCAAAGCTTTTAATAGTGGAAATTTTAAAGAAGCAGAAAGGATGACCACATGGCCATCCAGGCTCTCCATGAGTCCATGCTTAACATTGAATTTAAATCCTCCTAAAAACAATTTTTGTTTCTCCAATTCAGATGTACAATATTGTTTATTAAATGGGTTATCATAGGTTATGTGACTTGGATCATGGAGTTCATTCAAATTGCATATCTTAACAATTTCAGTACTGGTTGAATTAGCATGAAAAATCTGCCAAAGAATTTCCCTTGCATTTAATTAATTCTTTTTCTGCTTGGGTTAGTAGTTTTGTAAATCAGTCAGTCTCTTCATTAGAGTTCTTGAAATTCTTACCCAGTCCAAATGATATGAACCTAAAGTTATCAGAAATCTGCATTCGATAGTACTTGTCATGGTCCTTCCCAAACTTTCCCTGAACCTTTTGGAAGACCCAACTCTTCAAGATTATAATTGCTAGTAAAGAACTTTCAGAAAAAAGAGTCAGAATTAAGCAATTAACTGTGGACAACAAGTTTTGAAATAGTCATGGTTAAAGACACAATTGGCAAGTAAATTTGGTTATTCCTGTAGCCCATAATAACTTAACATAATAACCACAATTATGACTGATAACATATGCCAAGACATCACAAAATTTTAGAAACTGCATGCAATTTTGGAACATATATTTATAACATATCCATAAAAATATAACTCAAAGAAGGTTAAATGTCATTTCTTATTTAAAATGCTTCCCATATGGGTTAACATATCAAATTTTCTCTTGTTTGGATGCTTCAGGGGCCCTTTGGAATATCCCCAAATTAGATTGAAGTCAGAAAGACTTATTTTTAGAATTTGAAATTTGATTTTGGGAAGCATGTCAGATTTGTCAAAGGTTTATAACACTTAATCAAAATTGGTTCACAGGTCATTGTAAAATAATAGTCATTCATTTAGACAAACTGATAATTAAAAAAGCAAAAATCTTGACTCTCTGATAGAAAGAATACTCAGTTTTTCTAACAATCAAAAGACCTAATAAAGACAGCATGAAGCATAAAAAATATTTTTCTCTTTCTCCCCTGCCCCTCTTTTATTTCAGTTTACTCAAAAGGTGAACAAAAATCTTTTGCTATCTCTTATCAGTGTTACACAAAAATCTTGTTTAAAAGAGAAAGCCAAATCCTGATTTTGTATTAGTGAACTTTTGTTATTAATCTTCAATTTTTAGAAAACCTTATAAATAGTTCCCATCTAATTTTAGCCAGCTTGATCATACATAAAATTTTTTTCACAAGATTCATGTTTCACAAACCTTCTACAACTTTTTCTCTTTCTCATTTTAGAAGAGCCAGTCATTTTACTTTAGGACAGAATTACTTACTTTTTTTTCTCTTATCTAACACATATCTTTTATGTAAGCTTCCCTTACCAAAAAAAGATGTCTTACTTTCCTGATAAAAGAAGTTGTTTTAGTTGCCTTATATTAATTAAATCTTTAAAAACTCTAGTAACCTTAGTTTTTAGTGAAATCCTAGAAACTTAGAATTTTTGAACTGTTTTATATCAATATTGTGTTGATGAGAACCATTTCATAATTTTTAGAAACATATTTCCTCATAAAATTATTTTTGGGTTTATTAACAAACCTGAATATATTTAGTTTCTCTATATCATATAAAAACAAAATGTTGAAATATAAACTTAAGCTTATGCTTAATAATGTTTCAGTATTTTAACTCACTTATAAATGAGTCAGACTTTTAATGAGTATTATTTAGCTTAACATGACTTTAAGATTTTTAATTTCTAAAAAAAAGATTTTTAAAACAATAACAAGTTCATTTATAAAATTTCATGTCCTTTACATTTATGTAATTCACTCATTTTAACAATTATGCTTAATTTTTTTTTTTTTTTTTTTTTTTTTTTTTTTTTTGAGACAGAGTCTCACTCTGTCACCGAGGCTGGAGTGCAGTGGCATAATCTCGGCTCACTGCAACCTCTACCTCCCGGGTTCAAGCTAGTCTTCTGCCTCATTCTCCCTAATAACTGGGACTACAGGCATATGCCACCACACCTGGCTAATTTTTGTATTTTTATTAGAGGTGGGGCTTCACCATATTGGCCAGGCTGGTCTTGGACTCCTGACCTCGTGATCCACCTGCCTCGGCCTTCCAAAGTGCTGGGATTGCAGGTGTGAGCCACCATGCCTGGCCCCTTAAATTTCTTATTAAACAAAACTATAGCAGGATGAGCTGCAGACAAAAACCCTCAGAAACTGAGTTAAAGAAGGAAAAGTCTTTATTCAGCTGGGAGCATTGGCAGACTCAGGTCTCAAAAAACCAAGCTCCCCGAGAGAGAAATTCCTGCCCCTTTTAAGGGCTTACAACTCTAAGGGGTCCGTGTGAAAGGGCCGTGACTGATTGAGCAACTAGGGGGTACATGACTGGGGCTGCATGCACCAGTGATCAGAACAGGACAGAACCGAAAAGAGAGTTACACAATGCTTCCTCAACAATGTCTGGAATCTATAGATAACATAAGCGATTAGGTCACAGGTCAATCTTTAACTACCAGGCCTGGAGTGTGATGCCAGCCTTTCTGACTACTGAATTTCACTTCTCCCTTTTCTTTAACTCCTACTTTCTCTTTCCTTAAAGGCAGAAATTAGGGAGAAGACAATATAAGAGGTGGTCTCCTCCCTTAAAACTAGCCAGTGGAATTCAGGAAATATCCCAAAATATAGTGACTTAGTGTATTATTGCTACCAATAGGGAAGAAGGAAACGACTTTAAAACTTCTCCTTATTTTCTTAAAGACAGATTTTCAAAGGAACACAAATGTCCTCAATCCTCTCCCCGGGAATTTCAGTAACCAGGAAAAATTAACTTTCATCACAGTAGAAAAGACTTCATCACATCAAGTAGACATTGTCACAAACCATTACTCATTCTTCTAAAGGGTCATTCAATTTTTCTCAAAACTATTTACTCTAAAGATTTTTTTTTCACCCACTGACCATTGTACCCATTTTAGAAAGGGGTGAAGTGAAACAACTCTGGCCTTTTTCTTAATTGACCTGCATGATTATTGGCCTAAGTGATGGTTAGCTAGGTTGCTCATTGTAATCTCTGCCTTTAGCTTTTTAAATTTCTCTCAACTGAAGTAAATAGGACAGACTGTTTGGGGTTCTATAATGCTGGGGGATTAGCAGGTATCTATTTGACCAAGCCAACCTTCGGAAGATTTAGTCTTTGTTTTAACCCCATTGCTGTCTGCTTTATTTATCCCATTTTTAACAACCATCTAAAAACTATTACCCTCATATTGCATCCCATTTTTAATAACTGTCTAGAAATTTTCACCCTACATTTGTATTTCAAAAGAGGTGGCTTAGGTAAAACAACGTAGAAAATTTGCATCTCAGTGGCACAGAGCTGAGACATCAATGTAATATCATCATTTTACCAAACCTAGGAAGAAGAGTACAGGTAAAAGACCAGTTAAGACAAGACAGCCAAGAAAGGCACCTTAGAGAAAGGTAAGACTTGTTATGTAAATTTAAGCCAATGCCTTTTTCATTGTTTGTTATTGTTTCTGGTGACATTCCTTTTTCTCTTCCTGTTGCACAGAGGCAGACACCTTACAAATGGAGATTTACTTTGTAAATGTAAATTTCTTTTGTAAAAGGCTTTCAAAATAGCTAAATAGTGAAAGTTGTATTTTGGAGACTGATTTAGCTCAATAGGAGGTCTTTTAACTTAGTTTTATTTCTTATCAGACCATTAAAGAATAGAGCAAAGAAAGCATTCTCTCTGGGTGGACTCAGAGTGGATAGCTCTCAAAAAGAAACAAGCCTAATTTACCCGGAGGCCTATCTTTTATAAACATTTTACCTAGCTTTCTTTCCACCTTTGGATTGGGATAGTAACTAAGTCAAAAGTTTAGCAGATTCAATTTTTCCTATTAATTACTAGCTTAAGCTTTTTACTTGCCCTTTTTAAGGAGTCTTTTAAGAGGCAATACAGCCGGGTGCAGTGGCTCATGCCTGTAATTCCAGCACTTTGGTAGGCTGAGGTGGGTGGATCACCTGAGGTCAGGAGTTTGAGAGTAGCTTGGACAACATGATGAAAACCCGTCTTTACAAAAAATACAAGAAGTAACCAGACATGGTGGCAGGCACCTGTAATCCCAGCTACTCGGGAGGCTGAGGCAGGATAATCGCTGGAACGCAGTAGGTGGAAGGTTTCAGTGAGCCGAGATAGCACAACTGCACTCCAACGTGGGCAAGAGAGTGAGACTGTCTCGGAAGGAAGGAAGGAAGGAGGAGGGGGAGGGGGG
>NW_016805589.1:3475921-3482391 GCF_001698545.2 Rhinopithecus bieti
CATCAAAAAGAAAGAAAAGAAAAGAAAAAAAAGAAAAGAAAAGAAAAGAAAAGAAAAGAAAAGAAAAGAAAGAAAACAGGCAATTCAAATACTGAACTTTTTCAGAAGTTTCTTCATATTGCTAGGCATCCTTGGGTGAGCCTAATTCGGGAGTCCTCATTTTTAAATGAACTTCTTAAATAGCAGTGTTAATTTGGAGCATTCTATTGTAATTTTAAATTATCTTTCATAAGTTTTTGCCATTTATATAAGTGTTTGCAGCTTCTAGGGCCTAATATTTCTGCATTTAAAGGTAATAGCCAGAAGGTGGAGTTCTCAATTCTTCAGAAATTAAGGATCTCATTGTTTTGTTGAATCTAGGCTTTACCTGTCAGATCCTCTTGCTCAACTTAGTCAAGAATGTTTCCTGACCTAAGTGTACAAGAAAAAGAAACAAAAGAAATAGAATAGAAAAATCTCTGCAAATTTCTGAATGCCAGAATTTGTACTTCCCTGCACTCATTGCCATTTATTGCTGTTGCAGAATTTTGCTCCTTAGTTCAGCTAAAACCAGGTTCTTGTCATGTGACTAGGAAAGAGTAGGTGGATGGACACATTGAAGGGTGAGAAGACAATTTATTGGGTGTAAAGGAAAAAAAATCTCAGCAAGGTAAGAGAGAGCCCTGCTAACAGGCCCTCCACCTCACACATTGAATACCATGCTACCACACACCCTAGCTGAAGAGCCCAGCCTCCTCCCTGCTGCACAAAGCATGAACTTCCCATGGCTACACCCTGTTCTCCCAGTACACAGGGGGATCAGAGATTCTCTGGGGACCCTTCCCCTTATCTGCCTCCTGCATCTATCACTGCCAGCTTCTGTCTGACTCAATCAGACTTCTGAGGCCTCTAACTGGATCCAGTCCAGTTATCTATTGGAACCAAGCTGATCCTGGACTCAGTCTGATTCTGGACCCAGTCCACTTTCTGTTGTGACTTCCAAACCCAGTTTAGATCCAATGTTTGCTTAAACAAACTCAGATAGCTCAAAATACAAATTCATAGAGCTTTAGAATCTGTGAGAGAACTTACCCACAATCTCTAGTTGCTAAAAGAGAGCAATGGACATAATGGGCTTGGTGTGTACCACTTTTGATAGCTCCATGTGACTGGAAGTTGTTGGAAGTTCTACTTTGAATCCCACTTCTGACACCATCTGTTAAAAGAAAAACTTTATGCAAATTAAATTTAACAGTGTCAACTAAGAAGAGACAAAAGACCAGATTGCAATGCAGTAACACAAGGCATTTATTGGGGTCTTAGCAATTGCAATCCAAGAGACATAGATTTTGCTTAAAGCCAAATTGTATTCTGAGGAGATGAAGGGGAGTAGGGATTTTCAAAGGGATGCTGATGGTGATTACATAGTTGTTGTTTTGAAAGAATTATCATTGGTGGATGTGGCTGGCTTAGCACATAAGTCCATAGTTCATTGCTTGTTGCTATTTAGGAGTTGCTGCAGTAATGCAAGTCAGCTATTTTTCATGATATTCTGGTTGTGGAGTTTGGCCCAATTCAAAGTTTCGAGGCGAATTTCTGTTTTTGCAAGGTTGAGATTGTGCAAATAGTCCTTCTTAGAATGGCTTTCTGATTCCACTTTAGACCTCTGAACCAGAGTAACTTTATTTTGTAGAACATGTTTCACAACTGAGTTTGATTGGGCAAAGAATGATTTATGAATTGGGCAGTCCCTCAGGACCAGAATAGGTTCAGAGTGATTTTTGGGCTGCTACATGGTCAAATAACCTTAATGGACAGAAAAAGAAAAGTGATGGATAGAAAACAGAAGTGAGGTATGTAAACAGTTGGATTGCCTATAGCTGGATGTTTGCCTTATTTAAACCAGGTTTGAACAGTTGGCTGTCTGCAATTGCCTGAGACTGGGCTACTTGTTATAAGAGTATGTTAGAGTGTATTTATACATCAAGTCAGATTATGGTTCACTATGTATGAAGAAATCTTTAGGCCAAACTTAATGTATCCAGGCAGGCAGCTTTAGGCAAAGGTTAATTTAATAAGACTTGAAGGCAGAACTCCTTAAAAGGATAGGTGTGTCAGGAAGATGAGCAGGTGGCTCCCAGGCCAAGGAAAGGATATTGCATCAGATCTTCGGTGTTTCAGGGCATAAAAAGATGCTCTGGCCGGTTCCTTGGGAAGGGACTGGGGGAAAGAAAAAATCATCAATGCTATTGGCCCATAAAATGTAGAAATCTCAGCTAGTCTGTCTGAAACCAGTGTCTAGGAATTGGTGGGTGGCTTGGTGAACACAAGCTTTTCTAATGCTAAACGTGAGCCTGCACTGGTACCTGTGGTAGAAGCCAGAATGAAGATACATACTGCCACCCTGTGCCTCCAGACCAGCTGGGTGATCCCTCAGTTCCACTACTACATCCCTCTAGAGCAGCTACCATTCAGCAGCCAATACTTCTCCTCATGGTGACAGTTGAAGAGGACATAGCCTTATTCTCTTTCCAGCTACCTAAACTAAGGGGACTCTCCAATTTTAGCAGTGGTTTAAAATAGCTATAGTGAGCCGAGGCCATGCCACTGCACCTTCAGCCTGGGTGACAGAGTGAGACTATGTCTCAAAAAATAAATAAGAAAGAAAGAAAGAAAGAAAGAAAGAAAGAAAGAAAGAAAGAAAGGAAAAAAGAAAATATCGTATTTAAATGGCTTGCTTCAGCCAACTTTTTGGCTGTGTCTATGTGATGTTTGATTTTTCTTTTAACTGATCTGACTGATTTCGTTTAACAGAAACAGAGATGCGTAATCTAGGGCATAATGTAGGCACAACGAGAGTCACCTATGCACAACCACTTAAGTAATTTTAGTAACTGTTGGTGGATTCCATATAAATGCAAGTCACTCTGCTTAAGGAAACAGGAGATTCAAGGCTGGGGGAAAAGGGATTCGAAATATAGTAGAGTCACAATACACGGGGGCTCACACAGACACAAAGGAGCATATTACAATGGTAAAGGAAAAGCAGAAAAGCTGCAAATAGTCAAGCCATCCAGTGTTTAGGTTCTTCAGGAGACTTCTTAAATCACATTTCACCATTGACTAATGGTCCAAGTTTGGTCAGATTGGATTTCAAGGCTGCTTTAATAACCTGCCTTGAGCCATTACTTCTGCAGTTGGATGACTTGCATCTTGTAGACATGACCTTTGCCTCTGAATGTACGCTCAGAACTGCATCAGAATCAAACGCTGTTAAAGAAAATCTATATTTCTCAGTTGGGTAATGGAGGAGAAAACAAGGTTGGAAACTGCATGCTTTCCTGTCTTGTTCCACTGACCAAGACATCTTCCTTAAACGTACTCATCTTACAAATGCATTTTGGTAGCTTTCACCATTTTCAATATCACTGAGGGAGATCAAAAGCCTCTAGCATATGTCTAAACTGAGTTTGAAGTGTAAATACAAAAACAACTGTATTGAAAGAATTAATTTGCCCAGGAATGCACTGTTACATTGAAGGTCTACCTCTTTGAACACGTGTCAGAGTTCCTAAGGTGACTTGTACTTTAATGTAATATGGAAATGAGGACAAATGACAACAGTTTGGCTCTGTTTATTTTTCTAATTCTGTGGGACTTAATTTCACACAGGACAAGCTAATGAATTTTTCCCAAGAGAAGTTGTAAAGGAAGTGAGTTGCTCCTGGGGTTATAAACCGTGGCTCCACAGAAAATATTGAGCTTAATGTTTCTTACATCATCCATAGTTCGTCCTAGGACACATAACTGATAGTTAATCCTGAAGGTTTCAAGATATGCCTGGTTCATTTCAGACTCCAAAGAGTCAACAACAACAGAATGGTGGCTTTCAATTTAGTACACTCTTGTTTCCTAGCAACAAAGGCCACAGGAAGTTGAGGCCCATTAAGATAAAGAAGAAAACACAAAGCTGTTGTTATTGCTCCGAGGCACTGAAATACCTCTTTAGACCACTGAACTTTCAATTAGTCTGTTTTATAAATTAATCGTTGCTTTCACCGAAATTCTGTGTGTATGTCTACATATATACATAAAAGAAACAAGAAAGAAATCATAGAGCTATGTCATAAAGCAGCAGCACTGGAGGCTGAATTACAATCTTCATCTGGATTGAAGATCCTGAGAAATCTCTGTGTAGATTTAAATATCTTCTTGACAATGGTAGGCCTCCTTTTGAGTTAACAATGTAGGAGTCTTTGCTCTAAAAGGAGAACTTTTAGCATGTCTAATTTTCTCATGAACGGCAAATTAGCAAATAAAATATTTGGGTGCTTAATCTCTAATCTGCATAATAATAAACGCTCTCAAAACAAAATCATCTATTTTATATTCTTAGTGGAAAACCATTTTATACAGATTTTGGAGGAAATGTAACGCTCTACATTGAGAAAGCCAATATTTACCTTCCAATTTTTAAAGAGCTGTGAATAATAATTCGTCATTCTCCTCCAGCTCTGAGCTTTTTCTCCAAGTAAATTTAGGCAAAGATCTGGAAGCCCTCATTTTTCATGCTCATGCTGAAACGATGTGGACTCTTAGAACTTTAGCATTAGCTCAATTCATGTTCGGGAAAGATGAAAAACGAGGAGCAGGAGAAAGAGGAGCAGAGAGAGGAGGAAAAAAGAAGAAAGAAGAGGAGGAGAAAGAGAAAATGATTTCTGTCTGAGTTTAATTTAAAGTAATTGTAGACTTGTGGGTACAAGTAACCAGCAACAGCCATATTATTAATACTTAAGGGCAACCATGTCACGATTTCTTATTACATGGATACCTTGGGCTAAGAGCTTTATATTCATCATCTCATTTAATGCTCACAACAATACATGAGGTAGATTCTGTTATGATATCTGCTTTGCAGAAGATAGAGCTGATGCTCAGGATTAAATGACTTGCTTTAAGTTATCCAGCTGCCAAGTGGAAGAGCCCAATCTGGAGTCCTTGCAGTCTGACTCCTAAACCTATGTTCAGCCTTCCCTGACAGTTAAAAAAACTGTGGGTTGCCATCTGTTCACACTGTGCTAATCATGTTTACTGGATTATCTAATTTATTCCTAAAAACATGAAACCGCACGGCCATCTCAGGGCTGAGTTAATGCTCTTTATCAGTATCCTACTGTTCTCCTGTAAGGGTCCTCCTCCAAACGTGGTTTGCAGGTTTGCTTAGGAGGTCCTTAGAGCCCCAGAGAAGATGCTTCATGGGTTCCACAAACAATGGTGTATTTTCAGCCTAAATGTGAAAATTTAAGTTGCCTAAGGATTCCATTCACTTGTTTCTATTTTAAATATTGAGATTCCATGTCAGATTTTATTTGAAAGGGAAAAGAACAAACACAAAGCAGAACACAATGCTGCAATTTGAATTCATGCTCTGCATCATTCTGTCATATTGACTGTGTCTGCATGGCTCTTACTCCTCTAGATGTAGTTGAACGCTTTCTCTTAATTTTTTTGGTTTACTTATAATCCAGATATTTTGGGCATGATTGAGAATATTTCCTCAAATGCAGCCTTTCTTTCCAAAATGACTCAATACTCTTCAAAAGAAAGCAATGTGAAGGCATATCTGTGAGGAATGACTAGACAAGAAAGTCACTGTGAAGTGAGGAATTAAATAACTTTGCCAGAGAATGTGGTATCATTGTTACTCCTTTAAACACACATATATTCTGCATTGATAGGCTCACTCTGAAGAGGGGGGCAAATCTTCCTTTCTGAGCCTCCAAGTCTTCAATGGTAAGACAAATATAACACTAACTTTTCAGATGTTACAAAGTTTGATGAAATGAAACATGGATCTTGATATAAATTTGCAACCTCAAATTCTACGGAAGAAATTGACTTAAAACTGACTCCAAGTCTTCACCTACAGAGGGGTGTGAAATTTAAGTACAGTCACTCTTGGAGATTTCTCCCCTCTTCTCTCCTCGTGTCTACAAAATCCTACAGAACTCTCAGAGCCCTGCATGTGTCAAAATATCAGAGACAACTCCAGGCATCTGCCCACTCTGGGTTCCAAGGAGACATTCAGTGTCGCTGCAGGTTCTGTGGCTCTGCTCTTTCTTGGCGGTCTTGGGGAACAGGTCTCTACAGAAAGTAGGAGTCCTATGTCTGAGGTCCATCCTTGTGTATCTCCCTGGAGTCAAAACCAATTCCTGAGGCTGCCTATGTGGAGGGAACCACAATTGCTGGGCATGGACCTAGACAGCTTCCTAGCCTGGAGGGACGTAGTAGAGGACAGTGAGTCTCATCTCTTCAAGGATTTTAGACTTTTATAAAAACCAGTAAGAGCAGTTCCTGATTCTGCCTGCCACAGAGCTCCCGTGGGCAAAGAGAACAAAAACTCTGCTACCTGCTAGAAAAGGGGCAGGGCAGGTAAAATTATAGACAGCAAAACATAATTTTTTTTTTTTTTTTTTTTTTTTTTTTTTTTT
>NW_016805589.1:3485896-3497604 GCF_001698545.2 Rhinopithecus bieti
CGTTCTCCTGCCTCAGCCTCCCGAGTAGCTGGGACTACAGGCGCCTGCCACCTCGCCCGGCTAGTTTTTTGTATTTTTTAGTAGAGACAGGGTTTCACCGTGTTAGCCAGGATGGTCTCGATCTCCTGACCTCGTGATCCACCCGTCTCGGCCTCCCAAAGTGCTGGGATTACAGGCTTGAGCCACTGTGCCCGGCCAAGCAAAACATAAATTAGTGCTTCAGTGAAATGCTCTGCCCCACTTATATGTAAACTATGTAGTTCAGGAACTATCAGAACAGGAGGAGCCCAAGAAGAGCCCCGATTTCACTCAGCTATGGGGAGAGTCAATGTCTCTCATCACTGATTTTCAAAATTCTGTTTAGTTTGGCAACAAAGCTTCTCTCTTAAGGAAAGCTTATATAGAAGTCCCATTTGTTTGAAAAGAAAGAACAAAAGGACAGAGCTACTGTCCTGGTGACCTACCTGCTTCCTTACCACAAGAAACCCTAGAGCACGAAATCAGTGTGACACTTTGAAAGTCGATTTCCTAAGTCAGGGACAGCTTGTTTTAGCTCAGCGACTGCATCTCCACAGTACCAGTTATAACATAGCACCCCCAGAAAATCATGCTGAATAAAAGGCTGTTACCTTATTCCACAGGATTTAAGATCTATTGTAATGTATACCATTATATTGTGTATCACCGGGAGATTAAAAAATGTGGTCAAACAAATTATGACATGACACTGATTATAAACCATGTGCATATTTGAGATGTGTGAAAAAGTGTGGTTTAGAGTAGATAAAATTCAGTAATAAGATGACTTTATAAGCAGTGATGAAAAATGCAATCCAAAGAAAGCAAAGTACTTAAGGAACATGTTTGGATTTTTCTATTTTAATTGGCAATCCTCTCCATGCTTTGAAAACACCATTTTGTAACTATTTAAGAAAGAAATGGAAAGAGTATGGGAGATTGCAGAAAGCTTGAACATTCATTTAGTTTAGGCAGACAGTTGATTTAAAAATGCCATCTCTAACAATTCAGGGCAAAAGCAATGGAATTATTTTCAGTTACTAAGTTCTTCATACTATATCCAACATTGTACAAATAACTAGAGAACCGTTCAAATGTAACTCAAGAAAATTATTTATAAATTGTTCATTTAATACCTGTGGGAACCTTTGTACATTTGAAGAACAAGATAATCTAAGTTACTTTGGGAATAGATATTATAAAGCCTCTGTTTTTAAGAATTGATTTTGAAAACTGAAACATTGCTGCATGCAATACAAATCTTCATTAAACACAACCTTAAATTAATAGGATCTGCTCTGACTACAACTTTATATTATGCTTTATCTCTATGAACTTAAAAGGTAATTTTTTTCTCTTCAGAATCCAGATTTAGGAACAGTGAAAATAGCACAAGGAGAGGAAAGTGTAAAGGCCAACTGCTTCTCCCTAAACGTCCATCCTATCCATCATTTCCCACTGCCAGGTTCAGAGCAGAGGGTGTGGTGTTGAGGTCTGGGGCTCATTTGAAGGATTGGAGGGAACAGAGGTGGAAACATTGCAGAATTCAAACAACTTGCAGTTCAAGTCAATGTACTACCTACAGTAACATACTGTGGTTGAAGCAAGGCCTTGGCAATGTAGAAATACATGAAAACCACCCGAATTAAAACAAGCAAAGCCTATTTGTTCAGGGCCTACTATATCAATGGAGTGAGCCATCACTACTTGTGTTTGGCAGAGACTCAAAGTAAGACAGGGAAGTGGAAAAGCTTTACAATGAGAAAAAAAGGGAAGGCTTCAGGAATGCCATGAGTGGAGGCTGTTGGCATAGGGGAGTTTGTAGGTGGGTTAACTAGAAGAAGGGCATCCTACGTGATTGATTAGGAGAGTATATTTGGCTTTCTCCTGTTGGTCCTAAATTGGAAACTGATAGCTTCCCTAATTCGGGGGAGCAAAAATTAGGGAAGCTATCAATTAATGATCAAGTTCTAGTCATTTTGGATAGATGGCTACAGTGGTTGTTTGGCTTCTGGACTGGTGACTGTAGATTGCAGGTCAAAGTTCTTTTTTTTCTTTTTTTTTTTTTGAGACAGAGTCTTGCTTTGTTGCCTAGGCTAGATTGCAGTGGCACAATCTCAGCACACTGCAACCACTGCCTCCTGGGTTCAAGTGATTTTCCTGCCTCAGCCTCCCTAGTAGCTGGTGCCTGCCATCACACCCGGCTAATTTTTGTATTTTTAGTAGAGGTGGGGTTTCACCATCTTGTCCAGTCTGGTCTCAAACTCCTGACCTCATGATCCACCTGCCTGGGCCTCCCAAAGTGCTTGGATTACGGGCATGAGCCTGGCCTCTATTTTTATATATGGTTTGGCCAGGATCTATTTGTATTCAGTCTCTCAGCAGATAGCCTGATGGCCCAACAGACAAAGTCATCCTGGCCACACCTTGAGTTTTTCACATTTTAAGCTTTTAAAAATTAACAAAGCAGTTCATTCTCTTCAAAACAAATTCAAATTACACACAGGTAAAAATAATAAAGAAAAAAGTGAAATAACTCTTTTCCTTAACAGGATTCCCTAGATGTCATTTCTTCTGACAAAACAGATGGATCAAACCATGAATTTTAGAAATAAAACATCTACTTGTATGAACACGGCATGAGGCAGGTGGAGAAAAAGGCCTGAGTATCAGCCAGAGTTCTTGGTTTTCAAGCAACAGAATCTGCCCCAGGTAGAAAGAGTGTTTTTTTAAAGTGTTGATATGGTTTGGATCTGTCTCCCAGCCCAAATCTCATTTTCAATTATAATCCCCAGTGTTGCAGGCAGGGCCTCGTGGGAGGTGATCGGATCGTGGAGGTGGATTTCTCGTGAATGGCTTAGCAGCGACCTCTTGGTACTGTTCTTGTGATAGTGAGTGAGCTCTCATGGGATCTGGTTGTTAAAAAGTGTGTAGCGCCTCCCCCTCACTCTCTCTTGCTCCTGCTCCTGCCATGTGAGACACTTTCCCCCCACTTTGCCTTCCACCATGATTGGAAGCTTCCTGAGGCCTCCCTAGAAGCAGATCGCACTACACTTCCTGTACAGCCTGCAGAACTGTGAGCCAATTGAACCTCTTTTCTTTATACATTAATGAGTCTCAGGTATTTCTCTAGAGCAATGTGTGAATGAACTAACACAAATTTTTTTTGGTAATTCATAGAATCGTTGAAGGGCTGGGCTGTTGGACTTGAGATAAATTTCTAAAAACAACTCCTTTAGTGCTATGGTATGAATGTGCCCTCCACAACTCATCTGATGAAACGTAATGCCAATACGATAGTATTGAGAGGTGTGCCTTGAGGAGGTGATTGTCATGAGGGCAATCAGGATGGAATTAGGGTTCTTGTAAAATGGTTTGAGGGGGTGGGCTCACTCTCTTCTGCTCTTTCGCCATGTGAGGACACAGTGTTTGTCCCCTTTTGCCCTTCTATCCCTTCAACCATGTAAGGGCGCTAAGATGGCACCATCTATGAGGAACTGGCTTTCACCAGACACCAAACCTGGCAGTACGTTTTCTTGGACTTCCTAGCCTTCCGAACTGTGAGAAACAAATTTCTGCTTATTATAAATTACCCAGTCCCATGTATTTTATTACGGCAGCACAAATGGACTAAGACACCAAGGTATGCAGCAGAGCTGGTCTAACAAGAAAACTACTACCACAGTTCTTGAGCCCTAGATGCTGGAATCTCTATTACTTCCACTTCTGTACCTGACAGGACTTAGTGCACTTGCTTCTCCTAGCATCACCAATGCCACCTCTGGACCAGGCACTGGACTTTGCAGCCTCAGCCACAAACCTGGTCAGAAATAAGACGGATTCTCCATGCATGTGCTTCTTCACCATTGCTGCTTCAGATTCAAAGCTTTCATCTATCAGACTGGTAGAGCAAGCCTGGGTCAGATGAGCCATAAGGTAAGCAGAGAAGATGAGTTATATACTTTAGAAAGGCAAGATTCATAAGGCAGTAATGTGGGGAAAAGAAAGAGAGATCAGCCTGTTACTGTGTCTATATAGAAGGCAGCAGACATAAGAGACTCCATTTTGTTCTGTATTTGAGATGCTATTAATCTGTGACCCAACCTTGTCCTTGCAAGAGACATGTGCTGTGGTGACTTAAGGTTTAAAGGATTTTGGGCTGTGAAGGATGTGCTTTGTTAAACAAGTACCTGAAGGCAGCTTGCTGGTTAAAAGTCATCACCATTCTCTTAATTTCAAATACCCAGAGACACGTACATGGCCAAAAGTCACAGGGACCTCTGCCTAGGAAAGCTAGGTATTGTCCAAGGTTTCTCCCCATGTGATAGTCTGAAACAATGCTGCTAAAAGGTTTATGGAGATATTTGCATATGCATCTCAAGGCACAGCATTTTCCTTTGAACTTATTCATGTCACAGAGATCTTTATCCATATGTCTTACTACTGATTTCCTCCCTAAAAGGATCCTATTGTCCAGCCACTCCCTTATCTTTAAGATGGTAAAGATAATTATCAATAAATACTAAGGGAATTCAGAGACCAGTGCCGGCATGGGTCCTCTGTAAGCTGAGCGCCAGACCCCTGGGCCCACTTTTCTTTCTCTATACTTTGTCTCTGTGTCTTATTTCTTTTCTCAAGTCTCTTGTTCCACCTAACGAGAAACACCCACAGGTGTGGAGGGGCAGGCTACCCCTTCACAGTAATTTCAAAAGCACTGAGTATTTTTTTCAATTAAAAAAAGAAGAGAAGAGAGAAGAATGTAGTAAATGCCCACTTCTGAGCAGGACCCAACACTCTGATCCTCTAATGCACTAGATAACAGGTGGCTTAGAGACAGATAATAGAATTGTGAAGGTCTTTTTGAGGCTCGTAGATGTTTGAAGGTGTCATCTGGCCACCTTTTAAAGAAACATATAATTGTTCCTCTGTAGAAGACTTTGTCTTAAATCACAATCTCATATGAGTTAGGGAATAAATTGAGATGTGCTGTCTGGCCATCCATTCTCTGGGTTCAAGCACAGATTAAATGCATCAGCTATTAGGACTTTAAGACTCTATTCCAAATTTGCTCTGTGTCATATACTATATATTTCAATTATCTTACCTTTATTTTTCCCCTTTATGTTTATTTGCCACATTTAATTTTATATCCTGCTACAGTATACATGTTTCTGTCCTTATTGTTTCAAATACTTTTTAGAATGAAGAGTTGCTATGGCATAAACAAGTAAACAAATAAATAAGTAATTTGATTCAGTTCAAAATTCTCTTTCTCAGACATGGCCTGAAACCTTTGCACATGCTAACTTCTGCATGTACAGAAGTTAACAGATATCTCAGTTATATTAGCACGCTTATGAATAATCAGATCATTCTCATCATTTCTAGGGGCTGATATGTTTTAAAACATTTTTATCTTCCCCAGTTGGAGAGATAATGACAATAACTGTCACTTATAAAACGCATTACATGCCAAGCACTGTGCTAAGTGCTCTACAGAGACAATCTTGTTTAATTTTTAGAGCAATTTTAGAAGGTGAGTACTACTATTATTGCTACTTTGTTGAGGAGTAAACCAAGGCTCAGAAAGGTGAAATAACATCCACAGTTTCAGAGATATTAAGGGTGAGGGTGTTGCGTAACCAATTTCAATAGTTGACAATCACAGCAGAACCACCATGATGAAGTGGCCAAGATAAGGAGGAGGAAGAGTTAGGGCCTGTGGTCTTTTTCTATATCTTAGCAACTCACTCCAGCTGCAAGGGAACATTACACAGAGATATTGAGATGGAATCTGTCATGCAAGAATCTTTCGGTTGTGCTGTGTAATCATAAAACTGCTTCAGAGAGTAAAGGGATAGGCTGTGATGCTTCAAAGGGAATTTGAAAGGATATCCATCCTCATCCAGAAAGCAGTATGACTAACACTGTTCCACACGTGAGTACTCATGGCTGCACTTCACTTCTGGCCATGACAGTGGAGAGTCTATCAGAACAAACTTCTTGTGGAAGAATAGTTGAAATACCAAACAAACAAATGAATAAACAGCTTTTTGAAGGCAAAGGAGAGTCAACAAGTCAGCCAGCACTTGAGGGCCAAGATTCTGGAGAAAAGGGAAATGCATAGGAGTGACCCCTC
The DNA here is from genome assembly GCF_001698545.2 of Rhinopithecus bieti. Taxonomy (NCBI): domain Eukaryota; kingdom Metazoa; phylum Chordata; class Mammalia; order Primates; family Cercopithecidae; genus Rhinopithecus; species Rhinopithecus bieti. The sequence goes on from NW_016805589.1 coordinate 3,492,054, forward strand.
CCTTTGCCTTGCTTTTCCTTTCTGAGGTACCTGCTGATTGTTGGCATGGGGCATGGAGTCCAACAGGTGGCACCTGGAGCTTGTGGCAAGTGCTCTAGAATGGTGAGATGAAATCAGGGTTTAGAGTTATAAGCCTGCAAGGATTTGAAGGGCCAAGATCCCCAAGAAAGAACTACAGGGAAGATATTGCATGCCCAATATCCTCTTGAAATATTCACCTATTTCTAAATTGCACATGCATAGGGATGAGGGGTTCCAAATGGAATACAGAATGCCCAGTTAAATTGGAACTTCAGATACACCAAAAATAACTTTTTGGCATAAGAATGTGCCAATATAAATGAAAATATTGAGAATTTTATCAGGTCCTTGGAGTCTATACAAAATAATCAAATGGAAATTCCAGAATTAAAAAATAAAATGTATGCAATGAATTCAATAGATAGGTTTAAGCAGTTTAGACAGAGAAGGGAAAGGATTAAGTAAATGAGAAAGATCAGTAGAAATTTTCCAGATCAAAGAGAGAGAAGAAAATATAGAACACAATGAGAAGGAGAAACAAATTTCTGTTGTTTACAAGTCACTCAGCCCATGGTATTCTGTTATAGCAGCCACAAGGGACTAAGACATTTAGATTTGTCAGTTCACAAATCTCCCTTCAACTATGCCTGATTTGATGCTTAACCCATTACTTGAATTTATAATTAATTTATTATTACCTTTTAAAAGGGCTTTAAGTATATTTGATTCTTTTTCATTTGTATTTTACTTTTTATAGTATTTTTTTCCCGGGCCATATAAGTTCAATGCATTCTCTTATTTTTTGAGACATATTTAAAATTCTTATTTTATATTCTTGGTCTAATAATTCTGATATTGTTAGATTCTCTGGGTCTCGTTCTCCTATCTATTGCTTCTGCTGATTCTGACTTATAGTGGCTTGTTTCTTTATGTGTTTTGCTCTTTTTTATGTGTGCTTATGTGAGCTTAAGTTACTTGGAGCTTTCTCTGGGGGAAATTTTTGAGATCAAAGTTGAAGGTGAGTTTCTTTAGAAATCATTTCTATTTGCTTCTGACAGGCATCTGGTAATTCTTCCTGGGACTATTTTAAACAAAATTATTGGCTTGGGGTTTGGGGAGATACAAAGATATTATGAATTCCAGCCCAAAATTTATTTGAGGATAGAGTTATGATTATAAATCTTCAAGAGGTATCATTAACTGCCTCTATCCCCAAGCCAAGACTATCTTGTTTTGTGAATTTTTATCTTTTCTAGTCCATTCATCAAGATTAACATTTTTGAGGGATACCTGTTTTACAGGAGTGACTTCTTACTTTGTGCAGGCTCTAGGCTTTGCTTTCTGTCTCCTGCGCAAAGTCAACTAAACCTGAAGATCTAGGCCAGTAGACATTAATGGATTCCCTCAGGGAGTGTCTCTGGCATCAGCTTGGTTCACTTGTCTGGAGTTGTACTTTACATCAGTTTGGCTTTTCCTTAACTTTCTAGTGCATTTATAATATGCTTTTATAGTTCATTCAGCACTTTAAAAATTGCTGTGCCTGGAGGTTGTTTTGGGTTTTTTTTTTTTTTTTTTTTTTTTTTTTTTTTTAAATATCCAGTCTGCCGTAGCAGAGGAAACATTGATATTACCAGGCTATGTTTCAAAACATCGATTTTATTATTATTTAGGCATGGCAAGGCTAACAGATCAACAGACCATTAATTGATCATTAATAAGATATTATTAATGACCATCATTAATAAGATAGGGTGTTATACTCAATAGATCCTAAGAAGACGGAGCACGGCATGCCACGGAGATGTGGGTGAGCACATGGAGAAGTGCTGGGGTTGGTCAGGAGGCAGAGGAAGAGAGGGAAATGGTGGTAAGAGTCTTTATCATGGTCTTCATACCAAGGAATGGGAATGGGAAAGGCAGGTTAAGCAGGTTTCGTTAGGATTGGTTAGTCTGAATAATTTCAGTGGGCTTTGGGATGTCGGTGCCGCTCCTAATAGTCTAGTACCTGGCCCTGAGATGATTAGGGCAGGAAAATAGTGGCCTGGAAGAGCTCACTAGAGAAAATGTTGGAAGACACTGGTTCTACAGTGGTCGATTTGCATATGACAAGCATAATGACAGATAAGTTTTTTGCTATCTCTAGAAATTAGCTAGCCCTCGGAGGGACAGTCTCTCCAGGGTTAACAAGGCTCTAAGATGTCAAAGCTTCGAAAATACATAATAAAAAGAAAAAACAAAGATGAATACAGGTTAATACAAATGTATTAGTAAATTAGGTGTCATGTGCTTTTCAAATAGTAGTTACCTATGTTTATTTCTATTTTACCTTCTAGGTAGTTAAATGAGGACAAGAATTATATATATCACAGTCTTTAAGAAATTGAGATGAAACTCATCTATGACCAATTTATCCAACTTTATTTAGTGTCGATTCTACCTCTGTTGGAATCATGAGCCACAATTTTAAGAAACCATTGGCACTAAGACTACAAAATACTTGTGAATAAAATTTACTGCCTACTTTCAAATGCCTTAGCTACCTTACTTTCTTATATGTTCATTTTTCCATTAATCTCTTCTGTTTCCAGTCACCATCATCAAAAATCTCTCTTGGTCAGGCACAGTGACTCATGCCTATAATCCCAGCACTTTGGGAGGCCAAGGCAGGAGGATCACCTGAGGTCAGGAGTTTGAGACCAGTCTAGACAACATGGTGAAACCCCGTCTCCACTGAAAATACAAAAATTAGCTGGGCATGGTGGCAGGCACATATAATCCCAGCTACTTGAGGGGCTGAGGCAAGAGTATCACTTGAACCTGGGAGGCGGAGGTTGCAGTGAGCCGAGATCGTGCCATTGCACTCCAGCCTGGGCGACAAGAATGAAACTCCATTTTAAAAAAAACAAAACAACAACAACAACAACAACAACACAACTCTCTTAAATTTAAAACAAAAAATTTAAAACACAATGAAGATGTGTAATAACATATGGCCTCTGTTGAGAATTTATCTGCCGGTATAGGTGACTATAACTTTAAAGGATTCATGTAGTGGAACAAAGCAACTTTCCTCTTGGTCTTGTACTTCAATCAAATGACAACTGAGTTTGATTATGAAGTTGAGTGAGTTACTCTATTCCAGTCACATGTCAGATTTCCCTTCCACTGCATTTCTCCTGAGCAATGTTTTAGAAAAGCATTCTTGGAAGTCATGTTCTTTCTCATGTCCAGATTTAATCTGTCCTAAGGATAAAAACAGCTTCTCTACGGTTCCACTGGCTCTGCAAGGCACCGTGCCAAGTTCTTTGTCATCACTCAAGCAATCATCATACAAATTTGCATGCAGTCTAAGTGTTAGTCCTATTTGAGGACAGTCTCCACAAAAATGATGGAGACTATACTTCTGAATCCAGAGGCATAACTTCAGAATCCAAAAATCAAGACCATGATTCCCATGCTTGCCCAAGTGCTTATGCCCAGTCAAATGCGACTTAACACAAAAGCCAGTACTGCTAATGTCACCGAAGTACCCTCCTTCTCTTTCTTCACCTGGTGTGCTTTTGAAGTTATAAACATTAATGTGGAAAAGGGTGAGTGGGACTTCATGTGCATGGTAAAGCCTCTTGGCGCTTTAAGTTATTTGTACCCAATGCCAACAAACAGCCCCTTTCCATCTGCAAGTGAATATTTCCCAAAGCAGAGAAACATCTTAATAATGCTCTATTCTTTAGGAATATAGGCTCTCCCTCTCCTTTGTTTAAGGCAACACAGAGCAATGAGTGTTTGAACTGGCTCTATTTATCTACTCTGATAGTTTTATTACAGGCACCCTGTGACAGAGGGAAGCTTTCAGCCAAATGACTTCACAGAACAGATATTCAGGGAAGGTTATTCAGACACATGTAGTTAAAATATTTCCTGAACAAAAGCCAAGGAATATTTTCTTATTTTCCCCTCCAGTACCGACCTGAATGTGCTACAAGCTGCCATAAAAAATGGAAGCAGTTGCATGACTTTGCTTTGGTCTAGCCTGTATTATGTGGAGAAATACATGGGTGGGGATGAAGAGATCAAACTATTATTATTATCATTATTATTATTTTTTGAGATAGGGTCTCACTCTGTTGCCCAGGCCAGAGTGCAGTGGCACTATCTCTGCTCACTGCAGCCTTGACCTCCCAGACTCAAGTGATCCTCCCACCCCAGCCTTCCAGGTAGCTGGGACGACAGTTGTGTGCTGTCATGCCCTGCTAGTTTTTTGGCATTTTTTTTGTAGAGGCAGGGTTTCATCATGCTGCTCAGGCTGGTCTTGAACTCCTGAGCTCAAGCAATCCACCCACCTCGGCCTCCCAAAGTGTTGGGATTACAGGTGTGAGCCACCATACCAGCTAGGGGTGTCAACTTTAAGCAGGAGAAAGCATGGCTTGAACTATGATCAATCTAGGAACCGAAGACTTCCAAAAAAATGTTTTTTGGATAGTTTTGATGGCGCTCATTTGTTGAATGCTAGTTTTCTGGAAAAAAAAAAAAAAAGTCCTCTGATAATACATATTACAGTTTTTCACAGTGAACAATCTCATTTGTTTGTTGTACTCCCCATTAGTAATAAGTTGCTGAGCACCTGCCTCCAGTATAAGCACATTTAATATATATTTTCACCATAAAACATTTAAAGGATGAAATAAAGTTAAAATAACCAATATATAAAATTCTTCCTAATTGCAATGGTTTTTATTAACCTACTCCTCAAAGTATTAAAACATCAAGGTGACAATAAAGTGTGTTGGTACTCATTTTGTATATTACAAAAATATGTATGTTAATTTAGATATTTTCTTAATTCATATGTTCAGATTTCAGAGTATAAAATGTCAGTAAAGCTAAATATTCACCATATTGCAAACATACAAATATATAAATGTAGTACAAAAACAAGTTAAAGCAAATTTCTTAAAAGTGAAGTAAAAAACATACATTATTCAAACATAAATTGACAGATAAAATAAAGCATTATTTTAAAATAATAAAGCACATATTAAATGCAAACTGATACAATACATTATGAACACTGAAAATGAAATATATTTGAATTTTTAGGCTGTAATCCTGTAAAATTTTAATTATTAGAACAGATTTATTTCAGTTTCTGGAAAGAGTTAGAAACTGACTTGAAGTATTTTCCTTCAACTCTTTCCTGCTCAGATAGTCCCTTTGTTGTTTTATTATTTTGAGGATATGGTAAACTATTTTTCTCCAAGAACCATAATTTTTCCAATGATGGTAAACTATACTTTTGTTTTAAAGAAATAATTTCTGGTTTATCTTAGTTTCATCATACAGATTGAGTTTCCAATGGATATTGAGTTACTCAGACTCAGTACTCACAATTCATCTTCCACTTGTTTGGAAAGTCTTTGAACTAAAAAAAAATTCTTTCAATATAAACTTTGGTCAATTACTATCTTCTTCTTTCTCTTAAGAGTTTTGAATATACCGAAGAATGCTTTTAAAACAACTATATCTTTTTTTT
>NW_016805589.1:3497757-3511645 GCF_001698545.2 Rhinopithecus bieti
ACTTATTTTTTTTTTTTTTTTTTTTTTTTTTTTTTTTTTTTTTTTGCTCTGAGATTTTAATATAGTTTATAACTCTCAGGAATAGCTAAAGTCAGAAATAATTCAGATATTAAGTTTTCCATATAAAATAGTTATATCAACACCTCATCCCCAAAATTCTGGTGTTTCAGTACTTGAGAAAAACTGTATGACCAGAATATTTGAGCAAGAAAACTTGTGTGGCAACATGCTTAGGGAAAAATTCACCGTTAATATCAGTGAAATATATATCCATATATAGTGACTTTAACAATAGAATTTGGTTATTACTGACTGTGGGTGTAAAAGGACTCAGATCAAGGATAGAAATTTAGCGATGCAGGTTTCTTGTTTATGCTTAGATTTTTCATATCTTTAATCCAGAGATTTTTTAGAGCAGGAATCTTTCTAAGCCAGTGTTCTATTTTGTGAGAGATGATTTAGTTACAGTCATGTAACATAATCTCAGACTCACCAAACTAAGTTGTAAAAACTGAAAGCCAATGCATTGAGGGCATTGGTCAACTTCCTTGCCGTTCAAAGTCTCCCTCTTCCTGTAGGATCCCTAGAGCACTACAAGTGACATGTAGCTGGTTAGGTTGATGTGTCAATGAATATGAAATACTGGTAAAGCTTCGCTTCCTTTTTGTTTTAGGTCAGAAGTAAATGTGAGTTAAATTTCTAATATTTCCTTCTGTTCTTTTAATATATTATTTTGCATATTCCATGGAGTGCAAGTTCCCTATCATTGTAGGAGAGACAGAATGAGTCACATGTCTATCCTACTCATATAGGCAGGTACAACACAGAGCATAGGGACCCAGATGTGGAGAGGATTTAGGAATCATATAGGTGGGGGTGGAGTGAGAGGGGAGCTGCGAGCACCAAGGTGGATTCAAGAGGAAGGTGGGCTTATAGTTTAATTTATTTCAGGCTCTCCTGCCAGTGTCATTAACTGTACCTTTGTAAATACAAAGGGCCACAGTCCAGCATAGCACTTGGACATTCAATCATAAGTTATTAAATTTAATTGAATTAAAGAGTTGGAACCATTACGTGACTAATTTAAGGCCCCAGACTGGGTACATTCAACAGACAGCCAACATTTGGCAAGGGCTAAATTGATGCCTGCAGAGGTGGTGGCACTGCCCTAGTTCAGGGATTCAAAATTTCTCATTATTTGAGAGGGCAGTATAGGAGGAGGAAGAGTTAGAAATGGCTTCACTGAAGAATTAGATTCTAAGATGGAGTTTAAGAAATGATAGAGGATTTTTGTTTCTTTTCTTTTAAAATGGCCTTTTAAAAAATATAAAGGCAAAATATAACTGCAGCAAATTTAGAAAATGCAGATAAGCCTTCCCAAAAGAGAACAAAAGAAAAGGAATAAAACAAAAAAGAAATTACTCATGATTGCACTAACCAAAGACAACATTAACTAAGCTTTGATGAATATTAATTTAGCTGCGTGTGTGTTAAGAAAGCAATTATTTATACACATAAACACCTCCCAAATTCACTCCACCTCAGGATTGAGGGTAAAATCCTTCTAATTTAAGAGCCTCTTTGATTAGCAGCATCATCATGTGATGGTAAAATAATGAAGATAATGGTCAAATAATTGAAGATAGAATGGCCAGATAATTGAAGATAATTTTAAGAGTTGGAGGAGGAAAAATCAGATTGAAGGAGTCAAGGCAGAGCCAACTTAAATTGCTTTGTACAAGGGAACTAAGCAGTTCTGGGAGATTGTTCCCCTCTGGTGGCCACCACTGCTCTATGGAAGGCACCACAGCTATTCCCCAGAACTCCCTTGCAGCTCCTGGGGCTCCACAGGTGCTGCAGGTTCCTGTCCTGCACATGACCACTGATGCTGCTCCTCTGGGCAAAACCGGGCCTCCTGGGGACTGACTCTGCTGCATGGGGCTCCGTGACAAAGGCCTTGGAACGCTCTGTGCAGCGTTGGAACTGTCTTATGCAGTTGAGAGCACAGCTCTCAGCTGTGATTTACTGTCTGTCAGATAGGTGCCAGCAATGTCACTGGAGCACCTGCTGTTTTATACATCTTACTTACAGCTGTTTTGCTCTTTAAAAGATTCATATCTTCACCAGGGAAAGTGGAACAGGAGGATGTATCCAAGGGACAAACCCCACTGTGCAGAAAGTCTCAGCTCTCCACTAAGGCTTTGTTGCTGGTGCTGCCAAGGTCCTTTCCTTATTGGCAGGAACTCTTTACTGAGAAAATCCTCAGTCCTGCTGAAGACTTCTCCCAAATACATCTTGGTGTATATTTGCCCAGAAGTATATGTGATTTTAGTTTTGGGGATTTTTTTTTTCTCACTCCAGGAGGGACCTTAGCTTTCAGACAAACAGGCTTCTAATAGTCTACACTCACATTTTGTGCCAAAACACCCAGACATGTCAGAATTCTCCTAACCTATTCTTTGATTTATTCATTTCTGACCAGGGCTCAGAAAATTCCCAAATCCCAGTATTATAAACTACAAAGCAAGATTCAATATCTGAACCCAAACTATACTGAGTGATAGTTTGTAGCAGCTTAGGAAAAGCCATGAATGTCATATTGCAGTGTCTGGACATAATTACATAGACAGTAAAAGCCTTAGATAGAAGTGTGTACGTGCATGTGTGTGTACAAGTGGACTTATGTTTTAAGCAAAACAGAGTCACTCATCTTTAGGAGCTTATATTTTTTTTCAGTCTGCTTTATATGTCCAACCAATACATCAATGTTCATGGTCAGATTCATTTATAAGGCTGAAATAAGCACTGGCTGGACAACTTTTAGAAGATTTAATAAATCACCTTGAAGAAAGCCAAAGCCCTTTTTATACTACTGTATTCTCACCTGCCCAGCATTCCATCTTGGGCTACAGGGGGGAATCAACTCTTTCCTATTCTATGCATTTAAGGAATCAGGGGTTAGCCCAATTCTTGTTCCTGGTCTGTGTCTCAGGCTTAGCGAATCAGGGTACTGCAACCTCCTGGCCACCGTTCAGGAAAGGACATGTGATCCCAGGCTTTAAAAACATGTTTTAATACTAGAGTCATAAATAAAGACTGTATCTCTTGTTCTGAAGCCAAAGCTGTAAGACTTGTCGTGAGCATGGAGATAGTGATAATCTTCCTTTTGCCATCACAAAGGGAGAGGCTTCTGAGATTAAGACCATGCAGAGGCTGAGTCGAGAGATGCAGAGAGACAGGACTCTGATGATATTATTGGAGCTCCTGAGAGTAACTAAGCCTGGCTTCCCACTTGTACCAGCAAATTAATTGCTTTTTCCCTTCTTTTGTACTTAAGTCAATTTAGGTTGGTACCTGACTATCGTATTTCATAGCATAAAATAAGCTCAGGTAAAAAAAACAAAATTAATAAATTGATTCAAAAGTTCTGAAGAAAGACTTACATCTAAACAAGTAGGAAGTATTTTCATTCTGTCCTGTGTTGGATGCCAGAACCCAGACATTGGGAACACAATATTTTCTTCACTTTATGCAAATGACAAAGTTGAGACTCAGAATAGCTTGCTATTTTGGCCAACAACACACAGCAAATAATGGGGGAGGGCAGGATATGAATCTGCCCTCTTCTTCAAAGTCCTTGCAGGTTTTTCTTCAAAGTCCATGCGTTCTTCTTCAAATAAGGAAATGTCAACTACTGTGGCAACATATTTTAATACAATGAGACTAAAACGAGCATGCAGCTTCATAGCACTAATAATTCATCATAAATTTTATGTTTCACTTTTTTGGTCAATGTTGATAAATTAAGTCTCTCAACATCCCTAGCCCCAAATGCTATCCAGGTTAGAACCTGATATATTTTTACCTCTAAGCAGGGAAATGCCCAATTAATAACAGGCATATTTGATACCCACTGCAAAGTTGCTAAGTTCTTGTTCTACTCCAAAGATGGAATTCCTTCAGCTCTTCAGAGGGGCATCTTGAAGAGCCTCTAACCACCTCTAATCTACTCCCTCCTCCCCTTTTATTCTATCTAATTCTGATTTACTTCAACTCATCCTAATTCAACAAATATTTACTGGGAATCTACTATATGCCAGATACCCTAGTGAGCAGATAACCTGTTTGATAAATGAATTGTAGCTTCTTGTCTCAAAAGAATGAGTTGTGTTTACTTTTCTTTTAAAGACAGGGTGTAGTTCTGTTGCCCAGGCTGAATTGCAGTGGCATGACCACATCTCACTGCAGCCTCACCTCCCAGGCTCAAGTGATTCTCCCACCTTAACCCTCCAAGTAGCTAGGGGAGTACTACTATTTTTTGTAGAGATGGAGTCTCACTATGTTGCCCAAGCTGGTCTCGAACTCCTGGGCTTAAGCAAGCCTCTCACTTTGACCTCCTAAAATGTGTACCTTTTTTATTAAGCTACTCTCTACCCTGCCACCCCTAATAACCAATTCTTTGTGTTAATATGAAGATTGGGCCTTCTGTTGATGCAGGAGAGAAGTAAATTGTTCTAAAGAGTCTGCGTTGAGATCATTGTTATGGGTTGAATTGTGTTCCTTAAAATTCATATGTTGATGTCCTAAGGCCCAGTACCTCAGAATATGGCCTTATTTGGAAACAGAGTTATTGCTGATGTAATTAGTCAGGTTAACATGGATTATTAGAGTGGAGCCTAATTCAATATGACTGGTGATGACTGGTGTCCTTACTAAAAGGGGAAGTTTGGATAGTTTGGACATAGATATACAGAGGGTAGATGATGAGGAGATGCAGGGAGAATGCCATGTAAACATTAAGACGGCCATCTATCAGCCAAAGAGAAAGGCCTGGAGCAGATCCTTTCCTCAGAGTTCTTAGAAGGAATAAACCCTACCAACACCTTGATTTCAGACTGCTAGCCCCCAGAAGTGTGAGACAATACATTTTTGTTGTTTCAGCCCCCCAGTCTGTGGTACTTTGTTATGACAGCTCTAGCTAACTGGCTAACTTCAGATGTGGAGTGTTTAGCCTGCGTGATGTTTTTATTCTTTAACTACACCAACATTTCAAAGTCAGGAATTCTCACCTAAAATAATATGCTTTTCTTGAAACATTGGGAGACATACAGTTCTGAACTTTTATTTCCATGTGACATGACCACTTGGAGGTGAGTAGCAACTTCCTCTTTTAGATGGACATGTGTTTGCAAGTTCACCATAGTCTTACCAGTTCATCTTGCATTCCAGAAGACTGGAATGATTGTTGACATTTGCCATCATGCTGAAGTTCACTTTGATCTCTAATCTAGGTCCATCAATATATGCAGCTGGATTGGTCCAAAGTAGAGAGTCGCCAAGGGTTGGAGGAGTGAGAAGTAGAATAACTGGAGGAGAGAGGTGAGATTCCTTGAGATCCAATGGGAATAGGGCGATGGGGGAGTGATAGGAATCTGAAATCACACCTCATTAGCAGAGACCAGGACAGGATAGAGCATGGCTTCAGGGGTCCTGCCCCATGTTCTGTGGTACTGGTAGCCGTGTTAAAGGTACTGAGAGCAAGGCAGGGCACAGAGAGGTGGATACCACTATGAGCAGAGAAGCTGCCCACCTTGGGACAGTCCAGGTGGACAGTGGACACCTCAGTGACCACCATAATGGACTGAAGAACAGAATGTCTTCCCCGCATTTTCCAGACTGTGTTAGCCCAGCAAAACTGCTGTCTTGTAGCCCATGCTTCTCTTCCACTCCAATAACAGCTGATATTGGATTTCTCATCAACTCTGACAATAAGATTTGTTTAGATTTAGAAAAATAATATAGGTAAGTTTCCTTATACTCTAATCATGTGGAACAAATTTTAAAAAGGAATGCTTTTTTTTACTTCACGTCCACTTTACCCAGGAGGCTCAGCGAGGTCAAGTACCTTGCCCAAGGGCACACGACCATTCGTTATTTTGAAAATGAATCTTATTTCCTATCTTCTCTGTGGGTTCTTCATTAATAGTCTCCCAGCAGGCATGTCCCACTACTTTTCTTCCATATCCAGAGAACATATGCCCTTTCAAACAGGTCTCCAAGGACTTTGCTGAATAAACATGAACACCAGCAATCACTCAGAATTGGAAAGCAGCATAAATGGTCCCAAATGCCAATGTTCTCATCCACAAAGCTTTTCCCCAGTGCTGGAGTTGGCATTTTTCATCATCATGCTTTAGCTGAAATAACATCTGAGAAGACTTGTTGAGGACTGATGATTACAAAGATGGGTTTCATATCATATGGATGAATAGAACAAGTAACAAGACATGGATATTAATAATAATGTTGCCTTCATTCTCTTCTAATTCTGGAAGTAATTTTTACCTCGTGCAGATTAATGAGAAGCTAACTTAATGAAAGCTTGGCAGATCTTGGGAGAATAGTCTTCTTGCTAGGTGGATTACTCCACCATTCACTTAGGCTCTCTTTAGCTCTCAAAACCCTTAAGAAGTAGAAGCAAATAGGAAGAGAACTACCAGTAGTGAGACTGGAGGAAACTGTTCCCACTGCTGTGCCTTGGATCTAGCTGTTGAATGCAAAAATACAAAGTTGCTTTTCTGACGCCAACAGCTCCTTTTCCTATCTTTAACTTAGAACTTTCCAAAAGAGGAGAGTAAGAAGGCTTATGGCAACCTTGAGAGTTTGCATTCATTGTGCAGATGAAAAAAACAAGACCCAGAAAAATGGAAGGATATTCCCAAGATGCCTTGGCTAATTACAGGACTGGGAATGAGAGGCCAAGTTTGTTTCCTTTCTTGAAGTATGGATATTTCCTCCTATAATAGGCTGGCAGTGCAACATCTCCGGGTCTCTGTGGTAGATGAAAATTCCAGGACAGGCAAGCAGGGATTTCATTCAACAGATTTGGTCTCTATGACCACACAAAAGTAGTTTGAAATTTGCTCTGTTTGAATGATTTTCTATTCAAGTATTTTTCAAAAATCCTGCTTTTACTTAAGAAACAGAAAAAATTGAAATATTTCTTTTGAGGCGGGCAATGAACAAAGGAACAGGGCATGATTTCTTGCAGGTGGCTAAAAGCAATACAAATGGGGCCAAACAGGTTAGAACAAGGACCCATCCCCTAGTAGAAAGGAACCATTACAACAGGCTGCGACAATGAAGACAGATTGTAGACATCCTGCTTTAGGCACAGATAAGAATGTAAAACAGAAGCAACTGGCACAACTGGTTAAATCCAAGATGGCTGAAAAACTTGACCAACTGCTGACCCTTGGCTTCATTATACTCCTATTATCATAAAATTTCCATGGGGGAACCCTCTACTCCCATCATGCACCTGATGCTATGACAGTTCTAGATTAACCATATTTAGTCAATTGAGAAAAGGGAAGCACCCAAATTCCAGGAACTGCCTGACCATTTCCCAGAAACCCCTCTCCTTACTATAGGTTATTTCATGCCTTCATTCTGCTTATTCATCTAGTACGAAAGCCCTGGCCACCTTGATCATAGCTCATTCTTTTGAGCACAGCTGCATTCCTCTCTTGAGCATGTGCTTGTTTTTGCTCTGCAATAAAGCTTCTATACTATCACTGTGGTTTTGCTTTTAATTTCTTTTGTACTGTGAAGATGAGGACCTGACCCAGGCTTACCAGCTACAGGAGCTAATTTATTTAATGAATACTTAACTATATGCTAGGCTAAGTGTTCTACAATGCATTATACAAGTTAGTCCTCACAATACCTTTATGGGGTGGGTTATATTTATATACTCATCTTACCAATGAGGAAAAAAGTGTAAGGAATTTTCCCTAGATGGTACAGAGAGCAAGTGGCAGGTCCTGGATGCAAACTCAAATTTGTCTGATTCCACAAAGCCCATGTATCCATTTTCTTATTGTTGCATAACAAATTATAACAAATTTTGTAGCTTAAAACCACACCCATTTATTACCTTGCAGTTCTGTAGGCCTGGAGTCCTGTTGAAGCTGGCTTGGCTCTGTTCGAGGCCATCAATCACAAGGCCAAGATCAAGGTGTAAGCTGACTGGGTTCTTATCTAAGCCTCTGGGAAGACATCTACTTCCAAGATCATTCAGGTTGTTGGCAGAAACTAATTCCTTGAAGTTGTAGGTTGCTGTTTCATTACTGGCTTAAGTCTGACCTCTGCTCCTAGAGGCCACCTGCACCCCTTCTCACATGTGCCCTTCCATCCTCAAAGTGCAACAGTACTGACTCCATGTTAGAGAAAAGCTTGCTTACTTGAATACAATGATTACTTTACTCAGATTTGTAGATTATTCCCTAAAAACAGCCCAGAAAAAAGGACCTTCAAAAGCGGTAAAAGAAAGTACCTTAGACCGGCAGTGGCTCACGCCTGTAATTCCAACACTTTGGGAGGCCAAGGTGGGCGGATCGCCTGAGGTCAGGAGTTTGAGACCAACCTGGCCAGCATGGTGAAATCCCGTCTCTAATAAAAATACAAAATAAATAAATAAATAAATAAATAAATAAATAAATAAATAAAATAGCCAGGCATGGTGGCAGGTGCCTATATTCCCAGCTAGTCAGGAGGCTGAGGCAGGAGAATCACTTGAACCTGGGAAGCGGAGGTTGCGGTGAGCCGAGATCGGGCCATTTCACTCCAGCCTGGGCAACGGAGCGAGACTCCATTTCAAAAAAAAGAAAGTACCCTGACCAACAACCCTGGAAAGGACTAGCTTAATAAGAATAGACTGACAATGCCTGCAGAAGGGCACAGAACAGCAATGGAGAAAGCGATGATTAATTATCCACCTGAGACTGTGCACATTTTACAAGAATGTTTTGATCATCATTTTCTCTAATTTCCCTTAAAAATCCCTGATGCAGAGGCACAACTCAGAGATTTGGTCTTTGAACACTAGTTCACTGCCTCCCCTGTGTTGCTGGCTTCTTGAATCAAGCTAATCTGCCTTTCATCAAAGCTCATCTCTTGAGCTTTTGGCTTTCAGGTGACAAGTGGCCTAGACTTGAGTTCAGTTACAAAGGCAGCAAGTGTGCATCGAGTCCTTCCTTCTCATGCAATTAGATCATGCCCACTTGGGTAACCTTTGTGTCTTAAGGTCAACTGATGTGGAACTTTATTTGCATCTACAAAATCCCCTCACGGCAGTACCTGGATTAGTGTTTTATTGAAAATGACCAGCGACAGGAATGTTAAGGGGTTGGGGGTAACATAGGTTTAGGGTAAGAAAGTGAATGAGGTGAGAGACCACAGAACAGTGAGGAATAGAGAGAACCAGCTCCCATGGTGCTCCAATTGTAGGAGCCGCCCCTGTGAGGCTCACCCAGGTTACTGCTGCACGGGAAATCAAAAGGAGTATTAACTGATCTTCGACTTTTTCCAAATCAGGAATCTGTTTTTTTTTTTTTAAATGTGACATCACTCAATTAGAAGAAGCTTACAATGAACTTAAAATTAAGATGCAGGATCTTCGGGACACCAGTCAGAAACTGCCTACACAAATTCTGTGACCATGGCTGATTTTTCCCTGACTCCTTAATCCAGTCACTTGTCGTGTCTCCATGTTGACAGCCTTGTCTTTGTGCACCAACCCTGGTCCATCGTGAGCACCATAAACCAGAGCAGCTCATTAGCTGATCTTCAAAGGTTAACAAAGCATTTCTTAAGCATTGGTTTAGGGCTTCCCCAGACAGTCCCAGTGACTTTGCTTCACTGTTCTCTTACAGAGAATCTGCTCCAACTGCTCCCCAAAATAGCCCTTTCTAGGCTATAGTTTGTCTACCTCCTTTATTAGATTGTTAGCACAAAGAAAGCAGGAACCAACCATGCTTTATTTGAGTCAACGTTCCCTTATTTGAAGTAGTTGCCTGGCCATACTTAGTAATTATTTCTTGAATGAACAAAACGCATTCTGCAACACTAAGCAATCTCTAGACACTCCTAAAAGTGCATTGGTCATCCTGAACCTACTTCCAGAGTGTGTCTGAAACTAGAGGGAAAGATTATTTACTTGAGAGTCTAAATACCCCCCAAAAAATCAAATAATGGAATTGTTTTTAAAAAGTCTTTTACATGAACATCTATTTTTAAAAGTCATTATTACGATAATAAATGGAAAACAATCCTCTCTGGGAAGGACCCTGGAAGAGTTGCTGATTGAGCTGCCCATGAGCAGCTAGTGTTGTCACACAGCAGGAGGTATGATACAGACTTGGTGGTTGGAGTAGGGTGGGTGGAGTAGGATGGATTGTAAAAGAAGACTGCTGGTAATGTGGTGACTCTGATAATGCTCTTCTGTTTTGTATCTCAATAGGTAAGAAGAGTTTAAAGGCACCAATTTACAACTATATATATAGACATTCTATATCCTACTCCTTAATCCTTGCAATAGAAGGAAACCTTAAGGAACTGTGCATAGAACAAAGCTGGGACTAGACCATCGGTTTTCTATAACCTTGCGCCTTTGGAGAAAACTCCAGCAATATTGCTAATCCAAAACAGATCAGACCCTGGAAATCGCAGGGAACCTAACTGCTGCAGTTCCTTGTCCATATTTCTGGGATGTTATTTTGAGCCATATCCATGAACTAGTCTCCCTCCTGTTGTTACCACTGCCATGAAAACCCTTCCTAGCACAATGGATGGCAGCAGACAGCTGCACTGGGCTTGGCCCTGCCAGAGATACTTCTCTTCACTTCTCCCTAGTTACATTCCTGTTCTTGCTTCCATATTACATCTAAATGTAGCTGATGTCTATACTTGCCTGCCTAAGTAAATATTACTAGAATGTCCTTGCAGAAAGCACGCTGGCCTGGGAATCAAGAGATTTGGTCCAGTCTGCCATTAACCAGCTCTGTGATCCTGAGGAAATTACCTAACTTTTATGGGTCCCATTTTCTTCATCTACAAAATAATGTTCTCTCAACTAGAAAAATGTATGAATTACGTGTTTTTATGATGATAAGGAATAGTCTTAGTTATGGTTTTATAACTGAAGCAGGATATTTCCCTTATCCCTGTGTGGGACTTGTGAAGGGGGTGCCCCGTTGACTCAGCCCACAGCTCTCAACTCCTTGTGGGAGGGAGCGTGGGAGTGAAAGAGGCAGGAACTGGAGTACATGATCACTGGAGTACACGAGTCAGCTGGCCACTCTGGGGCCAGCAGGTGTGAACTCTACTCACTCGGACCTGCTGCATTCCACCTCTCACGGGAGGGGACATGCAGGTGAGGGGGTGCAGGATCTGGGGCGAGTGCTTTTGGTGCCAGCAGGAACCAGCAGGAACCAACTCCGTGCCAGCCCTGCAGCAGCATCTTTGTTAGTGGTGGGGTTGGGCGGGGACCGGGGTTGGGGGCGGTGCCTGCGACCCCTGAAGCCCCAGAGGGACTGTTACAGTGCTCCTTTAACTTTGCCATCTGCAAACGGCTTAAGTGTTGACAGCTCAGTGGACCCTCTACCTTTTCAAATGAGGCGTTTCCTTCCACCAGCAAGGGCAAAGGGTCAGTGCAACAGCATTTTGCATCTGTACTCATGGTTACTGAGCTCTTGTCCAGCATCCAGGAGAAATGAGTGAATCCAGGTCTCATGAATGAATTGAAAGATGGTAAATGTGGGGGATTTTATTGGTGATGAAGGTGGCTCTTAGCAGGAAGGGGACTGAAAAGGGGACAAGGTGGGAAGGTAATTTTTCTCCTGAAGTCTGGCCAGAGATAGCTAGATTCTTCTCCAAAGTTACACCCTCAAACTGTCCCTCTGAAGTTAAGCTGCTTCTCTCTGTTGTCCAGCCATAGTCTCCAACGTCCAGTTGCTTCTCTTCTCTCTCTGTTGGCTGAGCCTGGGGTTTTCCTGCATACAGGACTGGGGGCGGGACGGGCCTTGGGTGGTTTTGGAAAAGGCAACATTTGAGCAGGGAAACAGGGATGTAAGTTCTCACTTTGGGCCATGGTTTCAGGCTTTTTGGCCTGAGGGGGCAGCCCTCGATAGGAACCCGCCCTCTTCTGCCCAGAATTTCCCTTCCTCTTGCCCCTGTCATAACAAGTACAGTGTATCAGTATGGTATTATGCCGATAAAGAATGTTCTTTCTTAGATCATTGGCACAGATTGTTCTTATATGAAGTCGTCTTTTTTTATTTTTTTATTTTTTTGTAAACAACTGGACTAGTACCCAGAATTCCCGAATAACTAAATACCAAGTCCATCACAATGGGAACATAAAACTGCAGTTACTCTAACCATTATCTTAAGCTGCAAAGGACAGTTTCTTTGGTATATGGGATTTGTTTTTCACGTTTCTCTTGATTTAAGAAAAATAGCTGCACAAATACGTAATGAAATTGACTGTTTCTAAACACTTTAATCAGGAACAGTGTTTTTTGTTTTTGTATTTGTTTTATAAATCTTTAATGTTTAAACCCAGGAAGTAAAAAGACAGAATCTCACTTGAAAATAATATGAGAGATGTGCATCAAAGAACAATTCTCCGCCTTCATCCCCGCCAAACTCCGTCAATCTTACTCATCCTTCTGATCCCTCCCGGCAAGTGTTGAAGTTCAACTCTCCACTTTTTAAAAATTTTCATGTGATATGGACAACAAAGAAGTTATATGAACATCAGAAATATGATTTTATGCAACTAGAATCTTGATATGGAACCCAATGTTTATGAAGGGTGAATAGTAATATTCTCAATCAAAGGGACCAAGTGGCAGGGGTGTGGCCAAGCTGGACAGGGAGAGCTGTGTGTGAAAAATGAGATGTACTCTTTAGTAGCATAGTCATCTACTCTAGTGGTTTCCAAACACAGGGGTGAGCAACTCCATGGGGTATGCAGGTATGAGGAGAAAAGTCTAGAAAGCACTAGAACTTCTACTTATATTTATTTTACACAAAATAAAGAGTAATGGAACTTCAGTAATACTTATCATATGGATTGACAAGAAGACTTTCATTTGGTCAGTCTGATATCACATGTAATGTTTACACTGGTCTGCTTAAGTGGACTTCTGGACCATATTAAGTATTTGAACTAAACTGACCCTCAGAAAATGGACAAATGGCCATGTTGTAAAGAGACAGATTTTTAAAGACAGCATCCATGATCCAAGTATCACAAATGGCAGAACAGACATTTCTCCTACTCCTAGCATGAGTTCTTAAGAAGCAACATATTTAATCTGCCCCTTCATTGAACAATTTGCTATTTTAATAATAACTGAGAAAAACCACTGCTTCCCAAAAGAAACTCATGCTATGGAGAGAGCATTTTGAAAATGAAAGTTTAGAAATGTTTTAATCATTATGTGGTTTCTCACTGAAAATACGTGTTGCTATGTCTTCTTTTAAAATTCTTATATCTGTACACTTAACACTGTTTACTCTTAACTCCTGCACAGCAAAAATATGGCTATTTCTGTTTTTTCTCTACACAGAATTTATCTGCCATTTTTAAATCCACGCAACACTTTCCCACATTTTGTATTCCTGGTCTAAACAGCCTGATTCTTGCCATGTTTTCTAACCTGTTGTAAAAATCTCCCAACTGAATAATTTATTTCAACTAATTCTTATTATTATTTAGTAGACTAAATGATTGACATAAGAGATGACAAAAATTTGTCTGTCAAATTTCAATAAAAATGTTTACATAATTAGTAGATAGGTATGAGAAAACTGTGTATTATAAATCATTAATATCAGTTAATAGTATCTTTGCTCCATTTGGTTCCACAAATCTTTTGAAGCTATGATTTTCCTCTATGACAGAAACTATAGAAAAAAGGCTTAACCACTCCATTGATTTACTTTATCACAAAGAATTAAAACAAGATTTAAATAAAAATAAAGCATAGTTAATAACGTTGTTCTCTTTAAAGTTGTTATTAATAATATGTTTAGGGAG